>NC_092208.1:29414686-29426925 GCF_043381705.1 Parasteatoda tepidariorum | reverse complement strand
AAAAAAAAAAAAAAAAAAAAAAAAAAAAAAAAAAAAAAAAAAAAAAAAAAAAAATCAGATTTGCGCTAGTATTCTTTTATAATCCAGAAAGCTTGTTAACAGTTATCTCAAATATTAGTTATAACATAGTATTTTAAAATTGTTGATTTTCACCATTTTTATTTCCTTATGCTCTATATTTAGATAGATTCAAGGCAACAATCCAATATGAATTAAAATGAAATCAAATATAGATTTCTCTAAAAAAAAAACAAAAACAGAAGAATAATGCTTTTTTATTCTCATGACGTACAAATATTGTTGAGAATAGTTTAATATGCCTTAGTTTATAAGTATTTTGACATAATTACTTTGTACACTGAAGAGCCAAAAAAATTGGCACAGGCATGAGTATGCAAATAAATGGGTACGGAGCCAATCTAAGTACAGCGCTGCAATCGACAACGCGTATATAAGACAACGAGTGTCTAGCACAGTTCTTAGATCGGTTACTGCTGCTACAATGCCAGGTTACACAGATTTAAGTGAGTTTGAACGTGGTGTTATAGTCGGCGCGCGGGAGATGGGACATAGCATCTCCGAGATAGCAATGAAATTTGGATTTTCACGTACGACCATTTCACGAGTATACCGAGAGTATCGGAAATCCACCAAAATCCCCAGACATGAACATTATAGAACATATTTGGGATGCCTTGCAGCGTGATGTTCAGAAGATGTCCCCCCCCTCTTACTCCCATTGGTTTATGGACAGCCCTGCAGGATTCATGGTGTCAATTATCTCCAGCACTACTTCACACATTGATCAAATCCATGACACGTCGTGTTGCGGCACTTCTGCGTGCTCGCGGGGGCCCTACACGATATTAGGCAGGTGTACCAGTTTTTGTCGGCTCTTCAGTGTACAACTATAGTATTGTTATATAAAAGTATAAAAGTTTTTCACAAATTCTAACAATTTTCAGTCAATATTGTGATTATAAAGAATTATATCTTTAGTTAATTTAACTGAATTTTACATGGAATTATTTTAAGTAGTTGAAAAACATGCTTCTTTTCTTTTTGATTTTTTTACTGGTTGTTTCTTTTGCATTCCAAAATGCTTATTTGCCCCATATATTATTGGATCGGAAACTTGCAAACTAGACGCTGACATTGCTTTAAAGAGAACTAAAGTATTTAAAAAAAGCAAATTTTTTTACATATAAAAATGTAGATACAATATTGTTTTTTTAAATGAGTAGTAAAAAATTAGAATTGTTATGTACTTGTTTATAACCATTGAAGGTTAATAAGATAACCAATTATTCTTTCTCTGGTATAAAATAACCACTTTCCTAGATTAGGTCAATAATTCTTTAAGACTTTAAGTTAAAATCAGAAAGCTATATTTTTAAAAGAAAATATTATTCATATTAAGCTGACAGCTGTTGTCTTAAAACTGAAAAACTGGTGAAAAATGTTTAAACGGATGATTGAACCATTTTACAATTCCAGTTACTTAAAAAAAAGGACTTTCATTAGAGAATCTCTGAGGGGAATTTCTGTTCTCAGGATATTAAAGAATTAGAAAGGTAAAGTAAAATAGTGAGTATTAAAATATCTGTTTTGAAGTTGTTCTACAATTTTTTGTAGGGCAGTGAGGAGTTTATATATAAGTGGAAAAAATTAAATAGCAGCTATAATTTGAAGTTTAGTGATTTCCTTGGCATTATTTTGGAGTGTTTAAATATGTTTGTTCATATTAATGCAATAATGATTTTAAAAACCATTAATTCAGATATTTATTATTAAAATAAGGAATAAAGCATTAAAAAAACTGAATAATCAGGTTAAACTATTTAACTTTTCTAAACAAACTAAAAGCAAACAAGCTATTGCAGCCTACGAAACTCGAACCTCCAATTTAACCCATCTACAATTAAATTGAATAGTTTTGATTATTTTAAATTTAAAGAAGCAAAAAAGGCATTATAAAACCAGAAAATTAGAAACTAATGATCATGCTAAAATTGATATAATTAATTACATTCTGTACGAATTATCAGGTGTGTTTTTTGTTCGATTTCAACAACAAAACTGTATCTGAAAATAATAACAACTACTGAGCGCTTTTTGAATATTTACCTATCCAATTTTATTTAATTGTTTAAAAAGTAAAATTCCATAGCTTTCAACTTTTAATGCATTATTAACGACTGATTTCATTTTCTTCTGCACTTGAATAAACATCAGTTCAGCCCAGCGAAAACATCAGTTACTCGCCTGTGAAACACGATCAAAATTATCACGTGTAAATATCGACCAACCAGCGACCTATTGATTACAGATCCTCGAACATCTCCGTCGGTCTAAACTTTAATTCAGGAAGACGACTCTTAAATGAAGAGTTTCATTACTCAATGCAAGCGGTACAAAACCCAACGGATTTCGCGTTTCATGTTCAGGCATGTCCATTGAATCGGTGAACATTATATTGAATAAAAGATTCAAAGATAGAAGTCCATTGATTCGGGAAAGGGGTAACATGCACGAATTCATTTGTAACGAGCTTGTCAAATCGATGTATCATGGCAGAATTTTGAAATTGAATCTACCTGTACAACTTTGCAATAGCAGATTTTATCATTGTTTCTCAAAGCTGCTGTATTAATCCAATACACAGGATGAGGTATTCAAGAACTTGTTATGAGCATTGTTTTCGATGTAGGTGAATAAGATTAAAATAGAATGTAATTGAATGCCGGAGCTTTTGTCTCTCTGCTTTATATCAAAATATCGAAGATATTTTCCGTTAAAGATTTCTTGCTGTGTAACATCTGTTACAAATGCGTTTGTAACGATTTTCAATAACGAAACCCATTGTATGCTCTTAATGAGTGTCTTGTAACAAATTTGACGCAAAATGAAAGGCTTTTATTTCAACTACATCGGTTGAAATCTATGAATTAAAGAGAGTAGAACTTTTATTTTTTATCAGTCAAAATAATTTTCTGGAATTTCATAAGGAAGGTCACAATAAAGTAATATTATTCAATTTGTAGATTTCAATAAAAAATTTTAAAAAATGACAAATCATATAAAAAAAACTATGAAGCAGAAAACAAAGAACTTTAGAACTCTCAATTCAAATTGAAAATTGTAGTGAAGACGATCTCTTATTTAAATTTATTATAATACACCTAATGACATTATTAGGCGTACTATAAAATACGATCATCATTACACAGGGTAATTAAAAAAGACGAGCCCAAACTAATTAATTAGTATTTCATTTAATATAAATATGTGGACTTCAGCAGTCTAAATAACAAAGAATACCAAAATATTGTTTGCTATTTTTTCAGTTGGGTTAATTGTGTAAAAATTCGCTCAAGTGGTGGGTTGTTTCAAGTGGTGGCGGAGAAAGAGTGTGCCTACCGTAAAGCAAATAGACTGAACATTGTGCATTTAAAACAATTGCTATTAGCACTGAAACTTCTTACTTTCCTTGATATGTTGATTAATCAAGTGAAATTTATACTTTGGTAAACACAAATTAATTAAACTGTGTCTACCTTTTTGAGTTATACTGTACCGTTTACAAAGGTACTATGGTCAATGACATATGCGCTTTAGGAAATGCATGACAGTTTGGCTTGGCACATGCATATCACAAAGGAAACTCATTTTGCGCTTTCATTTTTTTCAACGAAAAGTATTGTCTAACAAAAAAAAATTATCTTTTCTTTATTTAATAAATTTAATTTTATTCTAAAGTAATATTTTTTTGACTGACCTACATTATTATAACTAATAATGAAAAATTGGGAAAAACATTAATGTAGATAGAAATAGGCAATAACCTTTAAATTAAAATGAAAAAAAAAAGCAGTGACATGCATTCTTTCATTAAAAAACATCGGCCAAGGAAATACTTAGTAATGACCTTTCAACTTTGACCCATCAGGGTTCAAAATACAGGGTAATGTTTAAACAGGGTTATTACTCTGTGCTGTTAAATATTTCCGGATCAAATTACGATAAGAAGTAACGGCAATCAATTTACCGGGGCTTTTTTTTCCTCCATAGAATCCATTTTTACCCTTAAAATCAATTGACAAGTCATGGAACAGAAAATCTAATAAACCACAATTTTTATTGTAATAATTACCGTAAAATAACTTAATCACTTTAATACGATTAGCGTTACTGTAAACATTACGTTAAAGTATTTTACGATAAAAATGTATTTTGTGATAAAATGGATTTTACAGACGATGCACTCAAAGACCGCCACTTTAATACACTGATTTGATTAGGAATCTTTTTCGATTTAGATAATTCGTTAGTTATTTATAAAATGCAGTGTTTGCAAAAACATTTGACCACCCTACGAAAGAACGATAAGTTAACTTGAAGCCATTGAAGTAGTAAATAAATAAATCATAGTAATGTTTACTGAAAATTTCAAATAATCATAATTCATACTTTGCTGGTTTGCCTTTAGACCACAAAATCCAAAGCTATGATAAATTTAAAAATCACTCACTTTATATTTCAAATTATCAAAACTTGAATAGTTTAAAAATACATGAAAAATTATTGAAATACTCACTATTTATTAGTTCATTTCCAAATATATTTAAATTTTTTACTTATCTCAGAACAATAAATAAATAAAGAGAATAATATGATAAACTAGAATATGTATGACTACTTAAACGAACAACTGAAATTAAAGAAAGGTAAATTATGATTAATATAAGCATATCAATCATTTCAGAGTAACTTTGCTGATTGTCTTTATACATTACATTTAAATTAGCTACAAAACGTAATAAACAGTTAATTGATGTACCCAATACCGTAGAAGAATGTCATGATTCTTCGATAGAAATTTATTTTACAATGATTCAATTTAATTTATATGATGTACCTAATACCTTGGAAGAATGCTCTGATTCTTCGATAGCAATTTAATTTACAGTGATGCAAATTAATTTATATGATATACTCAATACCTTAGAAGAATGCCCTGATTCTTTGGTTGCAGTTTAATTTACAATGATGCAAATTAATAAATATGATACACCCAATACCTTAGAAGAATACTATGAATCTTCGATAACAATTTAATTTACAATTTGAATAAACTTGTTTCAAATACATATTATAACATTTATTATTTTTACACTTTTAAAGCAATAAAATGTAGCACTAAAGTAACAGTTCGAGCAGCTAATTAAAGTGCCTGAATTCCGTTACAATTTAAATTCTATTGCACTTTATTGCGATTACTCCATGGATAAGCACTGAACTGTCATTGTGATTCTATCTGATTTAATATGCCATTCCGATTCCATCCTCTTCCCCATGGAGTATGATCCCCATTGACGCCTCGAATCCTACCATAGCTTACGCTCTATTAGTACCAGCTTGTTAGAGAAATAAAAGCTACTGGCTTGCAATGCAGACCACATTGTGACCCTAATTCAAAAAATTATACAACTTCAACTTTTATCATATCCTTAGCCCAGAGTAGGGTGTGGCGAGAATTCGTCTGACATATTGGGTTTGCCTTATAAGGCACTAAATTATTTTCATGATAACTCTAAACAGATTAATTCATATATTTAAATATTGCTAAATAAATAATATTAGTATTTTGTTCTTATTAATCAAATTTATAAAACCTCTAACTATATTTAGTTTGAAAGTAAAACCAGTAATGGAAGTTTGCAAAAAAACCTGTAAAAATTGGAGAGTCTTATTAAAATTAATTAATTTTTAATACTAATTCAGTAAAAACGGTTAAAATGAGAAAAACGTCATTGTACTTAGTAATAAAAAATTTTAGTAATAAAAATAAACATCATTAAACTCTCGCCAAAAGCATAATCTCTTTTTAAGCCAGCGTTTATAATGTCATTTCTTAAATTTAATTGAATTTTTTTTAAAAGTAAGAAATTGTTATATAAAGAAAAATAATCGAGTTTGTTTCAGTAAAATCTGTAATCTTTAAAGCAAAAGCTAGAAACTTATAAATTCATGACTTGAATTTGCGTTGGTGTTATGTAGTTAATTAGTACTTTCTTCTGCTAAGCAACAAGTCTGTATTTAAACTGCTAATTTTTAAAAGATAAGCATTTTTCTACTTTAAATTTTACGTGATGTATTTGAGATTAAATTTCCATTTAGGTAAGTCATGAAATATTTCCATTTAATTTATTATTATTTTTATTATAAGACTTTTTTCAGTTTGATGTACTAATTTCTCTCTATGAGAGGAAATTAATAATCATAATATGATAATACTAATAATTGTAATAAATGTACTTGCTTTGAATTTTACTAATATAAAAATTCAAGAAATTGCAAAATTATCCATGATTTCATTATTTTAAAAGTAGCAAATCTTGTTTTAATTCCAACAAACATACAAAAAATATATAAATATATAAAATAAATAAGTAATTGAATAAAAATATGGACAACTGAATATGAGTAAAGTAATTCACGTGACTCAAACTATGAAAATGTGACTCTCGTTTTGTAAGAAGCATACTTAATTTTCGCATTTAATATGTAAAATATTTAGTACAGTTAAATTTTTAATCATAAATTGCTGTATTTTGTTATGAATGACACTTTTAGTATGAAAAAGAAATTTGAGAGCTAAAATATAATATAAATAATTAAGTTAAAATATAAATGATTGGAGAAGAAAATTCAAATTTCAGGGTCTACCTTTATCACTATTAGTATCATACCACTTTCAAATGTTAGTTATCATTATTTTCATATCATAGAGTTATCATTAGAGTCAATAATAGTATGGAGATTTTGTACGTTTCTCCAAAACAAATTAGAACCATTTCTCTATTATATTTATTTTTTGTTCATAGAAATTTTTCATTTTCCTTAGTACCTATGACTAAAATTAATTCGGCTTAATTAGTGCCAATAATTGTGTGGCAAATTTTCTACGCATCTCTTAAATTAATTAGGATCATTTCTCGATTAATTTTACTTTTTAGTAAACAGCTCAATTTTTAAATGCAATTAGTATCCATTACCAAAATTAATCATGCATCATTGTTGTCAATAACGGAGAGCTCTTACGATCTTCCTAAAATAATTACTTATTTTATTTCTTCATTAATTTTGTTTATTATTACACAAATGTATTATTTTAATCTAATGATATATAATTATTTAATACAATTAGTTTTTAAATACTTTAATTTTTTAGAAACACGTTTAAAAGCATAACAATAAATAAAAATAATAATTCAGACAGCTTGATAAATACTATTATGGTCACGTAGTTCGTTTATGCTACCACTTTTAAGTTAATCATTGAGTTTATCTGACATAAGAAATAGAAAATAATCCTACATTAAAAACGTGCCTTAAATTCCTTTTTGATTTATAAGGACAATAATGCAGTAAACATTACTAAAGTTACCGTTACAGTTTATGGTAAATTACAATCATCTGCAGTTCAATTTATATCAATGGTTAATATGATTGTATTTTTCAAACGTCCTTTGAAACAATCTAATTGAAATTTCTAAATGGTTTCTAGTATGGGGACTGAAATGGGTATATATATATATATATATATATATATTAGATATATATATAGATATAATATTTAGATATATATATAGATATAATTTCGTTCGGTATATATATTCCATCTATCTACTTCTGTTAAAGCAGTTTATAATGGAGAAAATAAAATATGATAAATATCGTATAATTAGTTTCCTAAGATATTATTAAGAATTTAACAATTAATAAAATAAATAATTTATTCATAATTAAATTACGTTACTCAATTTTTACTTCCTTTGCAGTAAGTAATAAGCAGTGTAATGAAATATAATAAACGATAAAAGATCCCTATACCTTACCACTACGCGCATAATATTCCAAGGCTCTTTAAAATCGCCAAGCACGTTTGACCCAAGACACATTACTTTCCTCAACAAATGTTCCAAAAACGCCAAGTGAGTGCATAAAACCGTCAGTGGGAAATAGCCCCAAACTGTCTATTAATTAGACCATTAGAGATAAAGAAAATATAAAAGGGATCTTAAGGCACAGAAAAAAAAGAGAACGAAAATGGACTCTTACAGCTTCTAACGATCCTCTTTTGCTCCCCATCTTCCTTTTAGACTTGAGGTGAAGAGAGGCAGCTTATTAGAGGCTGGATACCAACGGAAAGTTAAGAGAAGAAAAGAATTTGTGGATGAGATCCTATACAGAATGAGAATGTGCAGTCAAGCATTCCAGAAAGGGTGGGATCACTTACGCCAAGAAATGTTGGCGAAAGGAAAACATAAGTCTTAAATGCTACCATGTAAGGGATGTATAAATATAAAAAAAAATCTTTCATAATGCCTAGGCCACTTAAGCTAATCTATAAATTTTTAATAGTATAAATATTAAGAGTTTTTAACTTTTAACTTATATATACATTTTTAAGCTCCTACAGATTGTTAGTAGTTTTATATTACAGATTGTTAGTAGTTTTTGAAAGAGTTAAAAAATTTGCGATTAATTGTAAAATGGATGTTTCTCGGAAAGGTATTCTAAATATTATGCAGGACAAGTTAGTTAAGTAAGTAAAATGTTCTTGCTTGCAATAAAACAGACAAATATGGAAATTAAATCCAGTGGGTGTCAGTTTAATAAGTTAATCAGTATTTTATTAAATTTATTTAAATGTCTAATATAGTTTTTAAGGTAAAAATTGTTTAAACACGAAGAAAAAACTGGGATAAAATTATCGGACTGCATGATAAAGAAATTTCTGGAAAAAACAATCTTTGGTAATAAAACCAAAATATACGGCATTTAAACCATTTATATGGTAACTGTTTTCGATCATACAGTACAGGTTAACTGTAAATTTTGGTTTTAAAATTTATAGTTTTTAATACAATTAGTTGAAATACAAAACTGATAAGTAAATTTAACGGAATAAAGGATTTTTGTACATGCTCTAGGGTATCATGGTAAAATTACAAAATTTTACCACTTCGACCAATTGCAATGCATTTCCTAACACGATATTTTGTTGTTTATTTTTACCAAAATCACTGCTAATGAGATTCGGTAAAAATTACCCTGCTTTTTTGCCTTCCCAAAGATTGAGAAACATGGTAATATTTTTTCAGATTCTGGCAGCATTGACCATACCTTTTTCTTTGCCCCTGTGTTTGGAGTTATTTTTTCCAAAATTATGCTACGATCTATAAAAATAAACTTATTTTATAGCTGCTACGAATCTTGCTAACTCACATTTTTTATAATTAATATTTTGTTACTTATTATTAAAAATAAGATATTTTTTACAATTTGTAAGCATTTGTAATTTTATTATGATAACTTAGAGCAATGCATGAAAACCATTTCTTTGGTTAAATTTAATTTTAAATTTTGTTTTTTTTACTAAATGTGTGATAGTGAAAGCTACAATATGGAAAACCAGAATTTTCCGTAAACTGTTAACAAATAAACAGAAAAATTACCAAATTAATGATTTAAATACCGTATAGTTTGTTTTCATTAACCATATTTATGTTTTTTTTTCTAAAAATAAATGTTTTTACCGTACAGTCAGGAAATGTTTCAAGAATTTTTTTTCTCTGTGTACCAATGTGACAATTTTTGCTTAGATTGATCTTCGAAATTGAACATTTTAATTAAATATATATATAAATAATATTTCCTTATTACTAAAGTTAATTTCGATTTTAAATTTAATGGTAAAATATCATTATACAATCAGTATGATCTTTTATGCATGTAATTACACGCACAATCACTTGTTCCAGGTGTGTTCATGTTACCTTAATTGCACAATTTAAAAATGTGATATTTTTTATGCTTTCACTGTGCAATCTTTTTTTTAATTAAATGTGGATTTTTTAGCTGTTGGATTTTTTTAATGCAATTATTTTGAATAATAAGTAATCATAACTCATTAAATAATATCTGTAAAAATTTCAGATTAAATTATCAAATAGCATAATGAAATATATACTTATTTATTCCAAAAATACATAAATTGCATAAAAAATCTGAATACTTTATATCATAAAGCATACGAAATTCATGTTATTAATAATGCTTGATGTACTTAATACAAATTCGATCTGAAATAGCTAGTCTAAAATGGAAGTATTCTGCTTAAAAATTTAAACCTTAACTCATCCCATTAAAAAAAGTTATACAAACATAATTTTAAAAGTTATTTACCAACTCAGATAATTTTATCTCCAAATTTGAAACTTTTTATCTAATTTCGAGAGAAAAAGTAGCATAGCGTATCGTATATATAAAGTCAACAAAATTTATTTATTTGAAATTTAGATGGCAAAACTTCTAGGCAAAAAAAAATGATTAAAATGCCAGTTGCGCATCCTATCTCAAACGCCCTCTGCCTAGGCTCCAAATTACTCAACTTGCGAAAGAAGCGGATGAGTAAATAAGCGCCGGCTAGATAATTAGTTTTTCGCCGACTTGATGTAACTCTTGGGAAATATTACCTGTCCTATTATACAATCCTCATTTATTTTATGAGTTTTTCTAAGT
This sequence comes from Parasteatoda tepidariorum, assembly GCF_043381705.1. Classification (NCBI taxonomy): domain Eukaryota; kingdom Metazoa; phylum Arthropoda; class Arachnida; order Araneae; family Theridiidae; genus Parasteatoda; species Parasteatoda tepidariorum. The sequence continues at coordinate 29,416,335 of NC_092208.1, read as the reverse complement.
AAAAAACTAATAAATAAACCTAACGCATTTAGTAATCAAGTAACTTAAATATCTATTGCGTTTATGAAGGGAGTTTTCTGGCAAAAAAAATTTAAAAAAAAGGTTATTATTTATTTTTTCATAAACAAAATCTTCGTAAGCAATTGTTCTATTATAAGACTAAGAATTTTAAACTCTTTAGGAATGAGAAAAAAAATACCGGATAAAAATGAAATGTCACGGCTAATTTGCATTTATTAATTTATTGTTAGCTTTTAAAGGGTAGAATATGAAAAGTGCTTGTTTCGAAATTTCGAGAGAATAGGCATCGTTTTAATCTTCATTGTTTAAAGATTGAAGACGATTTTTTTTGAATAGCTCTATTAAATAAATTCATGAATACAATTTGTTGTTATAGATTTTCTGATTTTATTATAACATTTATCTTCTTATCTCGATTTCATTATAATTATAGTTTTCTAACAAGGAATGAATTTTTTCGCTAACAAAATCTTTGTAAGCAATTGTTTTATTATATGGTTAAGACTTTTAAACTCTACAGGAATGGTGAATAAAAATGAAATTTTATGGTTAATTTGCATTTGTTAATTTATTGTTGGTCTTTAAAGGATAGGATACTAAAATTGCTAATTTCGAAATTTTGAGAAAATATTTATGTTTTATTCTGCATTGTTTAAAGATTATAGAAGATTTTTTTAGATTGCTTTCATTAAACAAATTCATAAATAAAATTTGTCGTTATAGAGTTTCGGATTTTACACTAACATTTATCTTGTTTTCTAGAATTTATAATAATTAGAGTTTTTTTTTTAAGCAAAAAATTATTTTTCCTTACTAACAAAATTTTCGTCAGCAATTGTTCCATTATAAGGCATAAAATTTTAAACTCCTCTGGAAGACGAAAAAAAAATGCGAATAAAGGTGAAATATCAAGGACTAATTTGCATTTATTAATTTACTGTTGGCTTTTAAAGGGTAGCATATAAAAAGTGCTTATTTAAAAAAAATTTGAGATAATATGCTGCTTTTTATTTTTCTTCGTTTGAACATTAAAGAGAAAATTTATTTTAAATAGCTCCGTTAAACAAATTCATGAATAAAATTTGTTGTAATAGATGTTATCGTCTTATTATGGCATTTATCTATGATATCAAACCATGAAAAATGAGAAGAAATAGTAAATCTAATTACGCTTATGAATATCTAATTTAAGTTCATTAATATGTAAAATAAAATTTGAATATCATTGAAGGAAGGGAATTTTTTCACACAAAAATAAATAAATATTTTTTCTAACTAGGCAAATCATTGTAAGCATTTGTTTTAATATAAGGAAAAGAAATTTAAACTCTTCAGAAATGGGGAACATATACCAAATGAAAATAAAACGTCACGGCTAATTTGAATTTATTAATTTATTGTCGGCTATTAAAAGGAAGAATATGAGAAGAGTTGTTTAGAAATATTCATTATCTTATTTAATATTTTTTTAAAGATTAATGAAGCATTTTTCGTATCTCTATTACATAAATTAATGAATAAAATTCGCTATTAGAGTTTCTATGACTTTATTATATTCATTTTGAGCAATGTTATAATATTATATAAAAAGTAAGATAAGAGGGTACCACTAATTACCCCCCCCCCCC
>NC_092208.1:29325715-29413273 GCF_043381705.1 Parasteatoda tepidariorum | reverse complement strand
CTCAAGTCATACTACTTTGATGCTACCAAGATCATCTTTATTCTTAATTTATCATTTAAGTCAAAGAATCTCAACTCTTACTACTTTGATGCTACCAAGATCATCTTTCCTCTTGATTTATTGCTTAATTCAAAGAATCTCAACTGATACTACTTTGATGCTACCAAGATCATCTTTCCTCTTGATTTATTGTTTAATTCAAAGAATCTCAACTGATACTACTTTGATGCTACCAAGATCATCTTTCCTCTTGATTTATTGTTTAATTCAAAGAATCTCAACTGATACTACTTTGATGCTACCAAGATCATCTTTCCTCTTGATTTATTGTTCAATTCAAAGAATATCAACTCATAATACTTTATACTACTTTAATGCTACCAAGATCATCTTTCCTCTTGATTTATCGCTTAAGTCAAAGAATCTCAAGTCATACTACTTTGATGCTACCAAGATCATCTTTCCGCTTAATTTATCATTTAAATCAAATAATCTTAAGTCAAATCTTTAGTTTTACTGACTGCTAAAATAAATACTTAGGTTTGCAAATTTTCATGCTATTGATAGAAGCATGCTGTATGTTGTTCATTTCCTAACAATTTTTCCCACATCTCCCAACCCTGGCCGTGCACCTATTTTTACAGCCCTATCGAATGTATTTTACTGTAAAAAAGCAGGGGTCTTGAGTGCTGGTACTTTTAACCGTCATTTGATCCAGAATGGCTTACAGTGTATTGCAATATTTGCATACTAGTTTTGTTTTGTATGTGAGCATGTTTATGTCCCATGTTACATGTATTTTAATGTCCAATAGAGATAGTAAAGTTGTCCCTTGATAAATCACTATTACTATTGAGCATAGACTTTTTTTCTAATAAGTTTAAACTGCCGCTTTTTTCGTTTCAAAACAAAATTGTTTTGTTAGTACATTTTTCCTTAAGTGCGTGCAAAATTTAGTATTTCAGTAAATATTACGCGATTTTGTGGTATTTATTACATTAAATATTACGGTACATCAGATTTTTTAATTCAGAACATTTTACCGTAAGGTTCCTATCTGTCAGGTTCGCTTCTTCCTTTCTGTATAACTAGACCCACCCACTTTGCGTAAGCATAAATCAAATACTAGCAGATAAAAAATATAAAATACCTGATTTTTTGGTTGGTGAATTAAGGAAGTTAAATATTGATCTACCTCATAGTATTGGTTGGTCAATAATTGGTTCAATCTAGTTCAACATAAAAGAAAACTATTTTTCTCGCCTGTATTTGTCTTATCACATAGGTACAAGCTGAAATCGTTTTGTAATTCTACCAATTGAACCTCTTATCGGATTATGAAGATTTACTTTGAAAATATAACAGTTAAGAGGATTTAATATCACGTGCTGTGAATCGCACTGTTGTGATTTGCTTATGAAAGTTCTGTTTCGTTTGATTTCTTTGAACAAAGGAGAACTCGAAGGAGGCAATTAGAAAATCCTTTATTTAGCGTGCTTCATACTACCCTTAATTTCCTAATTATGTCACTCGCCCATCTATACTATGAAGTTTTATTTTGAAACTACATTAAAGCTGCGACATACGAGAAGTTTTCATTATTGGAGAGCAAATATAAAAAGATTTTCAGGAACGCGTGATACACACCACCCTCAGATAATTCTTTATCATGCATTTCACGATTAGAAAATTAAACATTAACTGAAATATAAAAACTGAAATAATAGAAACTTGATTGTATTGCTGGACTTATTTAATTTCATATTTCAATTCAAGGTTATTTTCTATTTTCAAATGCATTTGATTGCAATGGATACCGGCGCACATGAATATTGAGGGAAACAAGTGTGCGGACTCCTTGGCTAAAGAAGGTAGAGGTGCTGACCAACCCTGCATCACCATCACGCTTGCAGACGCAAATGCAGTTGCAAGACATAGACTTCTGCCCCATTCCTTCAGGAAACCCCTCATTACTGACTTTGATTGTTCCAGAATCGTAGCATCAACATTTACAAGACTAAGAATAAACCACTTTAAAGGGATGGAAATTCTTCCCAACAAAATAAGAACTTATATTCCCTGCAAGAACCTCCCAACTTACCCCGGATCACATTCTCGAGTGCCCAGTCCTTACCCCATATGTTTTACAATTGGGTATGGTGCCACTGGCTTTAGAACTTCATGAGATTTTCTGCAGTAATGATGTATTGGAGCTTGCGGATGCAGTTTTGAAGGCACACGAGGCCATTTAATTGTCCATGGGCACTATGAAACACAATGCATTTGATGAAAAATGTCAGCTTATGCTGGTTTAGTGCTTTCCCAGGTTGAAATTTGATTTTATTATTCAGTTTTTATACTACATATTCATATGTTTTTTTGATAGATTTTTATTTAGCAATCTATCGAGACCCAATATCATACTATATTCATAAAAATAAACACAGTAAGAATATTGAAATTGCATGCGACGTAAAATGATAATGAATAGTTTTTAACAAGGATTGCATTTTTAAATGTTATTTTTACACTGAGCAAAAAAGTATGGTTCAGAAAATGTTGGGGAAATTTACAATGTACCTGGCTCTAAGGGAAAATAAGAAAACTCAGTAATTTTCACCGAACCGATTTGGTAATTATTTTGCAAAATTAACAATAATATATTTTTTATAACACGTGATAAAATTTGGTAACTTAATCATGATACCTTAGCATGACATAAAAAACGTTTATTCGGTTAAATTTACATTCCAGTTTTGTATTTTTCACTTAATGAGTGTTAATAAAAAGAATCAGAATTTCTGGTGAACCGTTACGATATGGACGGAAAAATTATCAAATGAATGGTGTAAATCCGTATATTTTAGATTTATTAACCAGAACCGTTTTTTTTTTTTAAAAATGTTCTTATACAGTATGGTAATTCGATCTCAATTTCTTTTATATGTATACCATTATAAAAGCATAAAAACACACGCATTAGGAATGAATTTAATTCATCAGCAGGACAGTTTTTTATTGTTATTTTTTTCAACTCTCAAAATTATATTCCTGTCTATTGCTATTTAGACCCTTGTATTATGGAACTGTAGATTTCACAATAAATAAATGATTTTTCGCTACATTTTTGTCTTGTTTTTTAAAACTTCAGAATAAACTCTTTTTTAAATTTATATTTATTTCTGAATCAATTTTAACTAAAAGCTAATTCGGTTTATTCTTACCCGTATAAACAGGTGAGGCAAAATATTTTTAAAGATTTTTAAACACAACACTGTTTTTCGGTTTAATATTTTAAAATCGCAATTTTTTTTAATTTAAATGCTTCTAAATTTTTTCTTTGAATATGATTATGCAATGAACTTAGAATGATTCACAATGCAACTGAAACTGTTCAACTAAAAGTTTCATCGTCGAAAATTTAAATAACTGAATTAAAAAAAAAGGTATTCAAACTATAGTTTGATAATATTGACTAGAATATAAAGTCCACAAGGATGAAATTGTAAAACTGTTCTTGATTAAAAGTTAACCGATGTAACATTCCCGGCGAACTTTTCCAGTGGGAAGTTGTCTCAAGCAATAAAATACCTCTCAACAAGCTTAAGAGGGACTGTTTAAGCCAAAGACTTCAAGAATACCGTCGGTGCATAATATTAGGAACACGGTGAATGTAGAATTTAATTTAACTTTCTCCCGTTGACATCAATTAAAAAGACCAGTGAAATGTTGATTAGAAAATGTTCGCAAACTAAGAGTTAAGAGTTTGAGGATTAGAGTAGAATGTATTTCAATAAAAAGAATTTTCTAAGATTGCAAACGTGTATATTTATTTTAAATATTATGTATGTACTTAAGGTTTGAAACAAAGGTAATTTAGTTGAAAATTAGCTTCTCTAAATTTTATTTGTTTTTTTAGAAATTCTAATTATATTTATTAAGATTTTGGTTTAAACAAAAATATTGAATGAGGATGGAATTTTCACTAATAATTGCACCTGGATTAAATTTAGAATTTAGAATGTCCTAATTATAATGTAAAATTTTAATAAAGAAGACTGTAAAAAATGTGGTGTAATATCTCTTTGAATATAATGTTAGGGAACCCAAGAAATTGTATGAAGGAATATTTAATTATTGGTTAACGCCAAATCGGATACGATTTAATCGGCGTAATTAGAATCTAAACACTCGCAATTAAATAACAGTATTATAACCATAGTTAAACAGCAGACCTAATTTTTGAGCTTATGGCTATTAATGTGCAACTCCGTAGCCTAGTAATTATGAGCCAAACCCAGAAGACAACGGAAATCCAGGATCAAGTAATGAGAGAAATTTGCTTTCGTGGAGGACTTTTTGATGGAGCTAACCCACATTTGAGTTACATGGTGAGGAAAACCACGAAAATCTCCCATGGTTAGCTTAACGGTAAAGGTATTATAACCCATAATCCGTCTACCACAGAGGATATTTTACATCATCACTGTGGTCAGTAAGAGATGGGTACTGAATTCGCCAGCCATCACTGTTATTCGAACCTGGTTCACCTAATTGGGAGACAATTTATTATCTCTTGAGCCACCAGGACACAATTAAATATGTATAAATACTCTCATGCTTTTACTCCTCACAAGAATAATTTTCTCTTCCAGAATCACCAATGTTAGCTCACGTTTGAATTTCAAGGAACACGAAGTAGATTGTCATGCACTGTAAAAAATAGATACTCAAATCTCACGAAATCTTCTTCGGTTTTGACGAAATGATGTTCTGGTACATGCTCCTAGAAAAAATCTTGTCAAATTGACAGAGTAACTATCGCAACTTCTTCAAGGAAATCTATATTGTCAAAGAAAAAGAAATATTTTGGTCTTCAATTTTATTTTCCAAAAAAAGCACGGTCGGCATTTTTGATCATTTTTCGTGAGCATCATATATATGAATTAACGCCCCCTCAACAACACAAGAAGAGTAGATAGAGAAATTACATCCATGCCCAAAGCGGGATTCGAACCCAGGATCGTCTTGGTATGCAGCTAACTCTTTGACCACAGCATCCGCAATACACTGCAATGAGGTTCCATGTTAAGGATACAGTTTCGTCATACATTTCGGACCTCGAGTTTCATCTCAAATTACGTGATTTCGTGACGAAATAATTTTCAAAATTAACGAAATAAAGCTCAAGGATTACAGAATCGCTAAAAGTGAAAGTTTTATTTCTGAGAGTGTAACTATATTGTTTACAATCTGGAATGAACTGGCGAGAGTTTGTTGTCGTTTCCAATGCTGATATTCATCAACAGAAGGAAAAATTTTCCTTTAAAAATGTATGAATGTTTTTTCTTATGTTATAAGAATAGTTATATTTTAATTTTAAAGTTTTTGAGAGCTGTATTGTCCGTCCATGGACCCATGTCCGAGAGCTGCTAGTTTGAAGTTTTATTATTTTTTACTATATCTCAACAGTCCTGTGTAAGAACTGTTGAGGTATAGTATAATCTTTTTACACTTCTATGTTATTCATAACCATTTTTTCACAATTTTGTGTTTCATAGTGAGGATTTTTCCATTGAAAGTGTCAAGCTAAAAACAAAATATTATAAACCAAATTTCAAATTCTAACTTAAAGCTATTAAAAATTAGTCCCAAATGTACAAAAAATCGAACTGTTGTTGATCTTTAAAAAAAATAGGGAAATTTAGTGCATAACTGAAATGACTTCTTTTTTTTTATAAAGGCAATATCTTCTGCACTAAATATCTCAAAAAGGATAAGACACGCTAAGAAATCAATTGAACAATTTTAAATTTAGCATTAAAACATTCAAAAATTTCATATAAATGATCGTATTTAAGATATTGTTGAATAAACAGAAAAAATAAAAACAATGATGGTTGCCTGATAGGTTATCTTAAGTTCATTTGCTTCAGAAATATACACATTGGAAATAGCGATGGATTTTTTTCAAGCAGTCAAAAACTGACGACAAGTGTTAGAACTTGCCAGACATGACTGAGAAGAAACAAAAGTGATTTGAAATACAAAACTATAAACTGCCAACGAAAAATAAAAGTGAGAAGCACAACTAAACCGCAATAGCCGAGAGAGGCAAATCAGAGAAAACTGTATTTCCACGTGGTGCGGAGAGAGGGTGAGAAACGACTGTCCTCAACTGTGAGGAACTGTCAACTGTGTCAACTGTCGACTGTGAGGAACGACAAGGGGATCAAAAAATTCATATAAATAAAAGAAGATTCTATGCTATCAAGATGAGCTGATGTGATTGGGGTGGAAATAATTTTGGCACTGTTGAAATTGAATTTACACCCAAGATTCCAACAATGTGCAGCAATTGATGAGCTTTTTGAAGTTCTTTCAATGAACATAGCTATCTTAAAATCTAAATTTTAAAGCTCGTTTAGCTTGTCCGATACATCCAAGGATGCATCAGACAAACATGGAGGATGGGAATGGTAAATTCCGCACTGATATCAATCGTTCCATCGTTCCTCTTTTTATTAGATACTTCACGTTTTATGTTTTTAATCACTGTTGCTTCTTTTCATTCACATCTGGTAAGTCTTGAAAAGGGTGCTTGTTTTTGCCCGCCGAAAACATGTCGAATGTTATTTCTAATTTGCATATTTTTGAAGTGAAGGAAGTTTTAATCAAATATTATTTTTCTGCTTCAGTTTCTTCTGATTGTTTATTTAATTATCATAAATATTAGACTACTATTATAACTTAATGCAATTAAAAAGTATAAGTTATTATTTTTTTTTATATAAAATATATGCAAGAAAAAACAATTATATCATAATTTTGTATATATCAAGATGTTTTCACTGGGACATATTTATTTATTCATGCAACAACATTTCATTGTAACTTTATTTAAAGCATATATTATTTTTCTTACGTAATAACGAAGAAGTTATAGTAGACTTAATTTAAATACATCGCATCAAAGTATTTAATCTTAATTTAAAAGTTATAACCATAATGTTAAGTAAAGAAAATAATTCGAATGCTGCGGCATGAATATCTAATATCAAAACACTAAAAAAAATTCTAGTTCCTACCTTTTCCCAGTATTAAGTTTATAAAGACTGATTAAATGCAACGAAATACAGAGTTAGGAAAATGAGGGCCATTAATTAACTTGAATATCTTGGATCCAAAGTATCAAGTTTAAGTTTCTTACTTGAACTTGCTTAATAATAATTGCATCTTTTAAAGACATATATTGTTCTTTATCTTTAAGAATATTTTCTTGATAATAATAAGAGTTTACTTTAAGCAACTTGGTAGCTAATAGAGAAGATGTGTAGTGGATAAGATTTACATTTCTATGATTGGAATTTCCAATTAACGAAATGCAAATGAATTTGGAATTAATATAAAAAAGTTTTAAATTTAATTGCAAAAGTGTACATTAATTTATTTATGAAGAGGAAATAGATTTCAGATATGATATACTTTCTGCTTTCTTTCGCTTTGTCTTCTTTTATTTTGAATTTTGCATTATTATAACCAATTAAGGCCTGTCTTAAAGAGTCAAGCCACCTTAACTGAGTTTTTCTTTTTTTCACCATTTTAATTGACATCAATACATTTTTTAAAGGTAATTTTAAAAAAAATGCAGAATATTGTTCTTAGTAGTTTGATGCAGCCAGTAAGAGCTATTACAAAAGCAATTTTTATCTCTAGTATTCAGTTTTATTCATTCAATTGGTTGGTTTGCAAGATATATACTTTAAAACAGTATATAATTTTGTACTTATTTTTGTAGAAAACAATATATACTTTAAAACAGTATATACTTTAAAACAGTATATACTTTTTGTACTTATTTTTGTAGAAAACGGTATATACTTTAAAACAGTATATACCTTTTGTACTTATTTTTGCAGAAAACGGTATATACTTTAAAACAGTATATACTTTTTGCACTTATTTTTGTACAAAACGGTATATACTTTAAAACAGTATATACATTTTGTACTTATTTTTGAAACAAAACGGTATATACTTTAAAACAGTATATACTTTTTGTACTTATTTTTGTACAAAACGCATAGTCTCAAAAAAGAGGAAGAGGAAGAAACGTGTGAAAGAGATGTTTGTTGGTTGTCGGCAGGTTTCGAAACAAAGATCTGCAGGATGCTGTAATCGCCATAGTTGTACACTCCCGTCAAGGAAAAGTGGTTCAGCTTTATATAGTGGTAGTCGCATTGACGCATCACGATGTGCTAATTTCCTCTTTCAATGGTGTAAAGGGTAGTAGTTTAGAATATTGGGTCTACATAGATTAGTCAGGAGCTCACTTTTAGCTCATTTCTATCTTAACTTTATTGTGAATACAATATACGGAAGCGGTCACTGTATAAAGCTTCCTAACTCTCGCTGTTCTGCGGTGTACTACCATAATGGTTGGAGCATTTTACTGTGATCTCAGAGGGCCTTGGTTCGAATCTTTTTGGTAGCCAACGCTTTTCCCTCACACATTTAACCTTTCCCACCACTTTTGAGACTATGCATTTCGCTCAAAAGTTCACATGCTGTTTCAATTTTTAATACATGAGGTTTCACAACTATATTTGTTTCGGAGCTATTTTAACGCAGTTTTACTTGATATTTAGAAACCCTTTTTTGCAGTATTTGTTTATATTGCAGTATATACTTTCAAGATTATTCTAGGATAGATTAAATGATTGATAGATAGATTAAATGATTTCAATTAAGATATTTTTCAATAAAGATTTATTTATTTTTTAAATATCTTATTTTCAGTATGAAGTTAAATCAGATATCTGCCCTTTGTTTTGTTTATAATGATATATATCCGTGGTTTATAGTTTATAAAAAAATGCGTACAGATATTGAGCAAGAAATATCGGGAAAACTTTGGCGTTGCACAATCATACCAATTACATATTGTATAAATAAATTATGTTGCCTAGGAGGAAATTTGGAGCGATATTAAATAAAAATACTAGTTAAGTTAAATATAGAGAAATTGGAAGTCTTTCGCTTTCATGCGTTCAGGCTCATTAGTGATTTCGGCATATTAACATACGAATTTCTTTGAAGTAGAACCAAATTTATGGATAATCACTTCAATCTTTTCCAAAGGAATTAATTTGTTCCATAAATATATTTCTCAATAAAAGAATTCGAAAAATTATAATCTATTTCTCGTTTGCATTTTACAACTACTTTAGAGGGATAGTAACAAAAAATGTTAAATTTGTAACCTGAACCACGTTAATCTATCCTAATCACAGAATCTAAATTTTCAATTTCTTTGAAATTGTGTTTTGTTTTAAATTGAATTTGATTTGCTCGTGAAATTTACTTTTGTTTCATAAAATTGCTAGCAAGAAAAACTATTTTCCGGCCTTGATGTCAGTAGACAGGCTTTGATTCGGATTATAATTACCGTTTTGTTGCTGCTGATCTGAACATGCTATTTGCACTGAATATCCGATCTGAATATCTTGAAGGCTATTTGGACTGGTTTTGAGTTCAGTCACTTGAATGCTCGAGTTTACCTCTTTTGGCAGTTGATTACTGATAATATCCAGCTCATAATTAATAATGGGTCTTGTGTATGACAATCCCAATGATTGATCTTATAAACTCCATAGAAAACCATTGCAGTTTCATTTGTTTTTACCCTTGGGTATCCGGATGGTTCCAAGGTTTAGCTTTGCAGGTGATGTGCCTCCACTAAATAAAGAGGTGCATTCTAATTATTACTGCAGAGAAGCTTTATAAATTTATTGAGCTTTTTGAACCTGAGTTGTTTCATAACAGAAAAAAAGCTAAGGCTCTGCAGTAGTATTTTCAGGAAATCAGTCGTGTTCGTTGTCATATGCACTGCTTAAAACTTTCATTTTAGTTATAAGATTTAAATAAAAAAAATTTAATCTAGATTTGTAAATGTTTTAATCATATAAACTTCACTTAATACACTGTAATGAGTAACTAAATGTCACTTTAAACCATAATATACTGTACTTATTAGTTTAGAGGAAAGTGTAAAGAACTCTTGCTCAATTTTCTTCAGAAACCATGTATCTGAATTTCAATTTAAAGCAGCCATCCCCATTTGAAAAGAGGGGTGCGAGTATACTCTGAAAAAATGGGATGTTTAAAATTTACATAAATGATTGAAGAACAGGATTTCTTAATTTTATATGACTGTCTGGACTTGATCGATATGTAGCTTACATAAACGCCAACCAGACGTTCTTGAAGGTTCAAGAGAAATTGGACCTTCTCGAGAAGCCGCGAGAGTGGAAGGGCAAAATGGGAAGTAACAATGTGCTACAAAAGGGTCTGCTTTTCGACTTTTTTGTGCTACGTTACTCCCGAAAACTCAAAACCTGGTTTAACAATTCCCGTTCTTTATTTTTTTCACAAAAATCCACTTCTAAATATAGTTAATTGATCTATGAATTAATGTATTTTGAATAATTCTTGTTAATTAATCTATGGATTAATGTATTTTGAATAAATCTAGTTAATTGATTTATGGATTAAGGTATTTTGAATAAATCTAGTTAATTGATTTATGGATTAAGGTATTTTGAATAAATCTAGTTATTTGATCTATGGATTATTGTATTTTGAATAAATCTAGTTAATTGATCTATGGATTAATGTATTTTGGATATTGATAATCACAATATTGATAATTAGAATTGGTCTATGCATTAAATTGGGGAAAATAAGAAAAAAATATCACGACGGTTGAAAAATGTAGAAAATCGAGAGATTTTTTCATGTTGATGCTTCTTGCAATAGATTTCAATACAAAACCCTTTTTTAGGTTGAATATTAAGGTGTCAGCATACTTTTTGCTTCAAAATACAATTGAACTGAATAAAATCACAGTGAATTATCTTAAATAAAAACTAATATCATAAAGTTATGGATTGAGAAGGGTAAATAAGTCATTAAATTGGGCTTGAAAACTGTTTCAAAAATACTTAACAGTTAAGAAATTATGATTAAAAGCTTCGAGAACATTTAAAAATCATCTAAACAAACCACTCGAGTCTTTAAAAGCAGGACACAAGAGCACCACAATCACAACGTAAGCATTTTGAAAACTTTGAAGCATAATTTCTCATTTCACCACCAACCATCCCTGACTCATTCTCGCTTTCATTTACCTCATATAATCAGACTAATCTTCAAGACTTAAAAGCGTTTCTCTATACTATATTCCTTCCATTAAGCTTCGCAACTTGTATCAGTGGGTGTTGAAGTTTACGGATTAAGGTAAACATTTCTCAGTTTTCGCGCAATAAGGAGAGGAATAGTCCCTGCCTTTATAATCTGGCACATTGTTTCTGCGGAGTTAATTATTAAAAGACTGGAATCTATCACTAAAAGGAAAATTCATTAATTTTCTAGAACACGAAAATCTTCTGTTTAATCTGGGTTTAGACGCATTTAGGTATATTACTTACGACGCTACATTAAATGCATCATACTACTTGGTATCATTATTATTTAAAATATAGATTTAGGGAGAGGTTTATGTAGGATAGTTTTAATAGAATGAATACTTTTAACAATTTAAGAAATATTGATTTATATTTTGATTAAACAGTTTTTGGCATTGTAATGAAGTGTTTAATCTATAGAATAAAGGTTTAAGGAGGTACAAAAATGATTTCAGATATGGGCAGATAATATTAAACACATCACATACAATCAAAAATATTAAAGATCTGTCTCTTAAAATGTCAGAAATTTATAAATGTCTAAAATAAATTTGAAAACTATTAAATATCTAAATGGATCAGATATGTTTAGCATTAACTTTTGCGTAAAATTCTAAGTATTACTATTATTCATTCAATTAAAAAATTTTGTGGGTTTCAGATAATATTTAGTACATGTAATAACATATGAAAAGAATATTGGAATGATTTTAGCATGTTTGGAGATTATTAAATGCCATACAAATAAACAGAAAATATGGCTCATTAATGTTCATAAAATATTAAACTTCCAAACATCTCTTATGTGTTCCAAAGTTAGGTATCTATAAAAGTTAATAAGTAAGTTATTAAGTATATATCTATGTAAGATATCGAACTGGCCCCATGCATGCTACGAAAGTATTAAACACTCAAATATCTCATATGTTTTCAAAAGGTTACTAATCATCTAACTATCTCATACATGTTCAGTATCAATTAATATAAAAGTGTTTCAGATGTACATCAATTATTATCTAAATATATCAGATAGGTTCGGGATTTTTCAAATATGGGCAACTTATACGAGTGAAAAATATTTAACTTCTAACTACCTCAGATATGCATAGAACACATAAATTATCTGAATGTCATAGATACAATTGGAATCGTTGAACATCTTAATGTCTCAAGCTTGCTCAAGACATATTGAATATGTAAATACCTCAGATATGTTGAAAAATGATTTTTTGAAAAGTTTTGTTTCTTATTCAGTTATCCTTTAATTAAAATAAATATGGCTTTCAGTCTAAGACGTAAAAGTATCTTATACGCATACCTGAATTTTAAGAATTTGTTTGAAAAAGAAATTTTTTTTTAGAAAAATATTTACACACGCATTGCAGGATTTTTGTGACCAAACATACTTCCACTAAGTTTTTTTTTGGTTCCCAGAAAATACCTTTAGAAAAATGCAAGAACCATATTATCTTTTACAATAATAACCTTAAGTTCTGAAGAGATTGCGAATCAAAACGTAAAAAAAAAAAAAATAAATAAAATAAATCTGCTCAAGCATCACCATTAAATTCCGGAACAAAGAGATATTTTCAAAGGAAAAAAAGGATAATCCCTTGGTTTTTCTTTTGTAAACACAATTGTTTTAATTCAATTTAGAAAGGCAATGCTAATAGTTTTTCATGTTCCAAAACTTTATTGCGTAGGAAAAACCAAGAAAGTGCATACAAGCCAAGAAAGTATNTGTATAAAAGTTAATAAGTTATTAAGTATATATTTATGTAAGATATTGAACTGGCGCATGCATGCTACGAAAATACTAAACACTCAAATATCTCATATGTTTTCAAAAGTTACTAATCTTCTAACTATCTCATATATGTTCAGTATCAATTAATATTAAAATGTTTCAGCTGTACATCAATAATTATCTAAATATATCACATAGGCTCGGGATTTTTCGACGTTTAAACATCTTATGCGAGTGAAAAATATTTGACTTCTAACTGCCTCAGATTTGTTTAGAACACATAAATTATCCAAATGTCATAGATACAATTGGAATCATTGAATATCTTAATGTCTCAAACTTGCTCAGGACATATTGAATATGTAAATACCTCAGATATAATGAAAAATGTTTTTTGAAAAGTTTTGTTTCATATTTAGTTATCCTTTAATTAAAAAGAATATGGCTTTCATTCTAAGACGTAAAAGTATTTTATCCGCATAACTGAATTTTAAGAAATTGTCAAAAAAAGAAATTTTTTTTTTTGAAAAATATTTACTCACGCATTACAGGATTTTTGTGACCAAACATACTTCCACTAAGTTTTTTTTGGTTCCCAGAAAATACCCTTTGAAAAATGCAAGAACCATATTATCTTTTACTATAATAACCTTAAGTTCTGAAGAGATTGCGAATCAAAACGTTAAAAAAAAGAAAGAAAACCTGCGCAAGCATCACCATTAAATTCCAGAACAAAGAGATATTTTCAAAGGAAAAAAAGGATAATCCCTTGGTTTTTCTTCTGTAAACACAATTGTTTTAATTCAATTTAGAAAGGCAATGCTAATAGTTTTTCATGTTCCAAAACTTTATTGCGTAGGAAAAACCAAGAAAGTGCATACAAGCCAAGAAAGTACAGAAGCTTCAAAGAAAACAACGGGAAAAAAACTAGTTTTTTTTCGTTTTATGTTCATTTTCTCGTTACTTTCACACTGAGTGGTTTTATTTCTGTCCTTTGACCACGTTAAAAGTCCTCGAAGCGAAGACAATAAGATAACATCTGTCCCTCTTTGTACTAAGAAGGTCTGTAAATATTTGCGCTGGACTGTAGGTTGCTTTCGAGCTGTTGAAGCTCGCAGCTGGGAGCAATAGAAACATAAATCCATGCAATTTTATTTCTTTTTTTCCTGCTTTTCTGTTGCTGTAAAGACTAAAAAATTGATTTGCAGTTAACTCTTGAGTTTTCAGACGTCGATTTTACACGTTTCTAAGTAAAGTTGTAAAATAAATTTTGAGGATTTAGAATAGGCAGACATTCGGTAAAATATCACCATGGTGCTATTTCTTCCTTGTTTAAATTTTAGTTGAAAGGTTTAGAGGTAATTCCCTGCCAACAGATCTTGACCCGTTTGGAGAAGGGAATTCGATATAAACTTTATGAGAATAATGTCAAATAAAGTTGAAAGCTTGTGTTAAAATAACAATGAGATTATAGTCACGTTCCATATGTTTCACTCGAAACTGAAATGTTTGTAAGAAAATAAATATAGTTTGTTTTCAAACACATATGAAAAAATTTTTTGAACAAAGAAAATCAAAGCAATTTTTTTGTGCTATGTTCTCTAGTGTTACGAATGGATAATTTTTAATTTTTTCTTAGCGTTATTAAAATATGACTACGGATATAGAAATTTGGTAAAAAGGAAATATAAATGTATATATTTGATATGTGTGATTGTAAATACTTTATGTACGTTTTAAATATGTTTAGCTTATTATACGACTGTTTGGTTAATTTTTAAAATTTAACAGTAAACATTTTTAATAAGTAAATATGTTCCTTTGATACATAAGTGTAACATTCAAACGTTTAGTTAAAAAAAAACGTAAAATTTGTTCAAGAAAATAGGCTTGATGGAACAATTGTCAGTCGCCCAGCTTTATTTCAGGGAAATAGATAAAAGAATGAAAATATATTTTATGAGCCATCCAGAGAAAAAATTAAAAAGTCTTATTGGGTGAGTAATCTTTTTAGAGTTTATTTAAAATGCAGGTTAAAGTGTCATATGATTAATAATCAAGTGGCTCATAAAACATTTGATTTTGAAATTAAAATTTTATTTACATCAATTACAGCTATTTGAGAATCACGAATAACAATAAAAGAAACACGTGATTAAATATACCAATTAAAATAAGAGTTCGGTGACGCCACAGTTAAATTTTACTTGTGATAGTCCAATATGGAAAACCTATGACAAATAATTCAAACAAAGGTGCGATATAACTAATTTTTGATTCATTAGAGCTAAAAGCTAACAACTCTCTCATAAAATCATTATTGAATTCTAGGGAAAATTCCTTCTTTGCGATGCTGCACGTTAACAGTTTGTTGGAGGGGATTTGAAGTAGACAGTTAGGTCCACCGTGTGTTCGAACGCATTTACACAAAATTAATCTCGGATCGACTAAGAATTGTGGATTTGTAAATATTATTAGAATTTTCATTTTAAACTTACTGTAAAAAAAAACCCGCCAGCATTCTGTTCAGCCAATTAAACTTAAAATTTGCAGGAAAAAATTTTTGTTTTTAACTTTACAGTTTTGAAACCGTTTACAACTTGTATGATTAAAAATCATGATTGCAAATCTATAGGGTTTTTAAACATTTGCAATCAGCATTCAAACCATAGGAACAATTAGAGCTAGGTTACGGTTGAGTTGTGCTTCATCAATTGAACCATGGATTGTGGTTTATTTGCATGTTTCACCTGTCGTAAGAGATGTGAAATACTAGAATTTTTTTGGGGTAAGCAGATGTATGGTGTAGCCATCGATGCGAAAATGAGAGTATCGTAATCTAGTAGTCCAGGGTTGAAAATTGATGAAGAACACGACACTGGAAACTCTTCATGTGTTGAAGTGAGTGGAGAGAATATTGAGTTGTCAACGCTGAGACTCGAAAACTTGTTCTGTAGGTTAGACAGAGTTAGACAGATTATTCTTCTCGGATATGTATGTACCTAGTTTCAAGTGTATGTACCTAGTATGTACCAAGTGTATGTACCAAGTATGTACCTAGTTCTAAGTGGCTTCATTAGACGATCCTGGTTGGTACGATAAAACTTTGGTCGTTTTTGCGTATTAGGTGAAGGCAGCTAATAAAAGGCTTTTTTTCACAGTTAGCAGTTTCAATACCATCTTATTTATGCCTTTGTTTGAATATGGTAAAATAACAATAAAATAAATTTTTAATATATACCATGTTTTCCGCGAAATTTCTGACAATGTACGGTACTTACACATATATGCATACAAACGTTCTGCTTTATTTGTATAAATTCTTAATTATTTTCAAATATTCGTTTTATTGCTGAAAATTTCAAAAATTCTACAAGTATTAAAATTTTAAACTTAATTAGATACGAAAATTCACTTTAATGTGAAAACTGCCTGAACTACTTTAACTGTATTAAAAGTATTCCACGAATTCCATTTTTAGAAGTTTAAATGGTTAAAATAAGTAAACTTAAAAAAAAAAAAAGAAAAAGAAAACTCATTATATTTTTCTTTTCAAAAGCAATCCATGTTGAGATAATCACGATTAGAATAAGATTTTAGAAAGTAAAGTTACAGATTTCGTGAATTTAATTTATCTGGCATTCAACTCCTTGAATATCGTTCATGTTTACTAAGCTTTACAAATTTCTAAATTACGAACCTGGAAAGTTTTTAAGCTCCATTTACTCCATCTAGCTCTAGCATTTATTTCTCATTAGTCCCTTATTTTCGCTGTTATCAAGATGTTTACCTAACAGAGCGCTCTCTTATTTTTATCCTGCATAAATTCTTTACGATTTTCATCGTCGCTTAATAGAGCGTTAAAAGGGTTTTCTGTTAAGACCCGCGGCTGATTTTCTTTTCTTGCAAATTGCAAAGAATGGTCTTTGCCCTATCTTTAAGTGAGGCTGGGCCACAAAAAGAGGCTCGCATAAGATAGTGGAAGTTTCTCGAAAAAAAAGCAGAGAGAAAGAATAGGAAAAAAAGTAAAAGAACAGAAAATTAGCGCTCAAATGAAGAGGGAGAGATGCCTCTCGAATTAGTGCTTCTTCTTTTTGGTAAAAAGAGGGAGAAAAACTGGAAAAAAAGTATAAAGCTGGAATAATAATTAAAACCAGCCAAGAAAAATTGCCCTAAACTACTTTTCTAACATGTAATGGCCGAGGGTTTATAAAAGATGCATTCATGTGAATTTGAAACCTTTAACATTGTGAAAATCTTGGCGAAAGTAAAAAGTTTTTATCATTTCTCATTTCATGCACAAAAAACGAAGAATAAGTGCCTTCATTAAAATGGAGTTGTTCAAATGAAAGGGTAAATGATGTCAGATTGCAAAGCATTGTGTCGCAAATCTGGGAAACGATTCAGATGCTCCTTTTATGTAATGCTTCAAATTACTCAACTAGCACAAAATCCCCCTTTTTTTTCTTGAATTTTTCGTATTTCTAAGTTTAAATAATTCCACCAAAAGTTTTAGGACATCTCAAAAGGATAAACATTTTGAAAAAAAAACTTTTTTTTTCTTCCAAAAGAAATGTTGAATTTGGAAACACTGAACTGCACTTAACAAAATGACGCGTTTTAAGCAAAAAAATAAATAGAAAAAAAATAAGATCAAGAAGAAAAATCAGATTTCCCTTTTATGTCACTAGTTTACCTATAAACTAGTCATTCATAAATTAGTAGCATGTGCCAGTTATTCACAGTCTAATGGTTTAAATCTTTTGAGTATTCTGTAAATCTGTTGAATCTAGGATTAAATGCATCTGGGTGTATTAATTATGACTCAGCATTAAATGTTTCATATAATTTGGTATTATTGATTTACATAATGTTTGCATCAGAGGCTTACTGAGAATAATTTTAATAAATACATTGGTATGTATTCCATGTATAAAATCTTTATTGATTTTAATTATAAAAGTATTTTATACGGAATGTGCTATTGAGAAAAAAATGATAAAAATTTTGAAAATTTTTTATTTTTATTTTCTTCCGAAAGAAATGTTGAATTCGGAAACGCTAAACTGCACTTAATAAAATGACGCGTTTCAAGCAAAAAAAATAAATCGAAAAAAATAAGATCAAGAAGAAAAATCAGATTTCCCTTTTATGTCACTAGTTTAGCTATAAACTAGTCATTCATAAATTAGTAGCATGTGCCAGTTATTCACAGTCTAATGGTTTAAATCTTTTGAGTATTCTGTAAATCTGTTGAATCTAGGATTAAATGCATCTGGGTGTATTAATTATGACTCAGCATTAAATGTTTCATATAATTTGGTATTATTATTGATTTACATAATGTTTGCATCAGAGGCTTACTGAGAATAATTTTAATAAATAAATTGGTATGTACTCCATGCATAATAGTTTGATGTATTCCATGTATAAAATCTTTACTGATTTTAATTACAAAAGTATTTTATACGGAATGTGTAATTGAAAAAATGCTATTTTCTTAATCTTATAGAAAATAACATTTCCAAATAAATTTCGATGACATGTTCAGCAGACATGTTATTTAACATACGCATAATTCAACTTGACATTATTTTACAAATGTTTCTTTCTGAAGCTCTTAGGTAATATAATGACAAGCCAATATTTTTTATTTACTTAGGAGGGAGAATTTTATTTAATATTACATCACGATTTTCAGGTAAACAATAAATTGGCTCGGTTAATTGTGATGCGTCGAGTGTAAATTTCGGATAGTTCAAAGATATTTACAGGGAAACAATTCAAAAGAACATCTGAAGCAGGAAGGAATGTAATATTTGGAAAAGAAATAAATGATACTCTTTAAAACATGTGCTCTTGTTTTGAAATGATTTTTTTATTTTTTTATTAGCTTAATCTTTGCTTAGACTAGATTTTTAAGAATTAGATTTAACTACATTAGATTTTGAATAGAAAATAATGCGAAATGAGTTTTTGAGTTTCGAACTATTTTAATACTTAACCATTAAAAAGAAATGTACTATGATGCATGTTATAGAAAAACCTTAAAATTTATCACAGAGTTAATTTTTATATACATATAAGAATATATATAAATCTCTATATATTTTTGTCTATCTGTGCAGACATAATATATCCTCAGATGGATGATGGGTAATGACCCTATGTCGCCTGGCTTTACCGTTTATGGTTTTCGTGGTTTTCTTTTCTATGCAACACAAATGCGGGCTCAAAGTTACAAGGCTACGTGGTTGAACATTAGTAGTCGTATTCCCGCCCCTCCATCAAAAAGAAAAATGTGACGTCATATGTGTATATAATACATTTTTTTTCATACATAAAGTACACATTGGCGTTTCTTAGCCTACATGAAAAACAAACCCTTCGAGAAAAAAAAGTTAAAAAAAAAACGTATATATATATATACATATATATAGTACATGGTTATTTGCTTATCAGCATCATAGGCAAATGGCGTCCCTGATTTCGCTGGCATGTACGTTCTATTTTGATGGCATACATTACAGCCGAAGGTTGTTGCGAAGTGATTAATTTCTTTTTTGAAAATTTTTAAAAAAAATACAGCTAGATTACAGTGTTTGTGATTGACAAAAAATTTTCTAGTCACTGACCATAAAAATTAAATAATCTCATATAACTTGATAATAAAAACACAGCTCAACCCGTAATTTTTTTTCATAAAATATATGGCTAATGACAAAAAAATTACCGCAATATTCGTAAAAGTTACCTTGACCCTTTTTCAGACCAAAAAAATTTGTAAAATAAAGGTGAAGCGTGGAATGGACTGAAATAGCATTTGTGCTGCTATCTGTCGAGGATTAAGAGTGATGCATATTTGTTGCCAATATATAGACTGTGTACAAGTCTTTTTCTTGGCTCTAGCAGGTTTTCAAATCCGAGAACTTTGTGTCCACAGCTTAATAGTATAACGAACGAGGATACATGTGTACACTTTCTAAACAAAAGAAGCTTAATATGAAGAACCGTATAATTTAACGACTAACTCTATTAATTTTATTGAAGTTTGATACAATTTCGAATGCACGACTTTTACCTGAAATAAGGAATTTGATAATATTCCTTATCGTTAAATCTCTATAAATCTTATCGTTAAATCTTATAAAAAATATGGTTAAATCTTATAAATAATATGGTTAAATCTTATAAAGTTAAATCTCTCCGAATTTTAGACAAATTTTTAAGAGCGTTGGAGTGGGTCGATGAGAGCTAGTTTGCGTAATTATTTTAACTGATTAAAGAAAAAAAACTCGACTTGTTGTATTAAATCACTTGATACGAGCGGGGAAGCATAATTATCAAAACTGGAAATCATGTGTCATTAAGCGACTCGGTATTTCTCATCAATGAGGGTTAATTATATTGCGCAACTTTCCATTTTTAACATTCCTAAAATAGCAGCAATTTTATTTCTTTCTCGATGAAAAAAAATTGCTCAAATGATGCAAAATTTAAAGAATGCTTACATTTGGAGAAACCCTTTTATATAGCTTACATACATAGTTTTTCGATCACATCTTATGAATAACAGGGTACTACGTTTAATTCAGCTACCATGGACACTCCACAACGATGAAGCAAGATTCAGATGCATGAAAATCAGCATGGTTTGAACAGGTTATTTAGTAAAATAACAACATGATGCTTCCATATGAATTATGCTCTTTTTAAAAAGCATGTTCTTACATGAACAGTTTCATGATATCAACAAAAATAATTGGAATTCTAATGAAAAATCATAGATTTAAGACATAAGTGCTTTCTAAAATCACTTTTTTATAAGCCAAGTATAATATCACAAGTATCGATAAATGATAGGAAGTATTTATCGAATCACTGCAGCAAGTGTCAAAAAGGGACACGTGTTTACATAATCAATCGAAATATTTTAATTTAAATGTGAACGTAAAGTAATTAAATTAAGAGATTGTTTTAAAAATGCAAAACATGAACAGATATCGGTTTTATCAATTGTCAGTAGCGTATCAGTGCTCTAGCATACCAGTGTCTCTATGTTGTTGTAGCATATCAGTGTCTCTATGTTCTAGCATATCATTGTCTGTAGGTAGTTCTAGCGTATCAGTGTTGCAAGTGTCAGTAAATAGCAGCTAGTATCAACTATTCCATTGATGAAGTAACCTTTCTAAGACCCTTATCACAATTGAAAATATTTTTTAAGCTAATTTATTCCAATTACTTTCTATTTTACACTACAAGAACAATTTTGCTAAAATAATTCATTTTTATAAAGTTTTTTTCCCCACAATCACGAGAATTATCAAAAATAAATATTGTATTTAGTTTCAAACTATTTATTTTTCCAATAAATGGTTTATCGCCAAAGGCTTCCATATAGTAAAATCAAGGTCTGTGTTAAAAGAGTCACCAAAGCATTTTTATTTTATTTACCCCTAATATTGAACCCATTACTTTGTACTAAATCAAATAAAACGAAAATTTTCCCTAAAACACGATATGCCTTCTAGTCACAAATAGTAATGTCACTTATGCTCACAGATTTTGTCTCGCCAATTATGTTTAAGTGAAGTTGAAAGGGAGCCAGACCGCAGATATTCTCTTCCTATATAAACTTCCTCTATCCCGAGGAACATGAATCGCATAATTGATTAGTAAAATACTTTAGCTGCCGCCTGACGCTACCCTCTTAATTAAAAGTGCTAATGAGGTAGACCGATAAGATAATTAAGTGCCTTATCAGTCAGAAGTGTTCTTTTTCTTTAAAATTAACTCGAGAGTAACTTTTGAGCAATTGCTTATAAAATTTAAACGCCTCCCTGTCCTTTCTTTCAGCACGAAATATTTGATTTATGAAAAGTACTCATTTTGAGAAAGTTGAATTTTTTAGAGTTTCTTTCAATGTTATTAATTAAAAATAATTATTCAAAGTCTTTCAATATCTTTGATATTTTATGTTATTGAAATTTTTATAATTGACAAGCCTACTTAGACAAGTCTAAAATTATGAGTCAAATCAGTGGAAGTTTTAAGAAATAGTCAAATCTTTTCCATTAGAAAGTAAACTCTAAATTGTAATTTATAAAGGAGAAAGCACTACTGTATGCCTATGACTGCTAAAGGCGTTTTATTTCTATTATAATTAGTTCTTATTACATCTAAAACAACAGTACTCACTTAAGCCAGCAAAGCGAAGTAAATGGTGACTGGTGCACGTTAATTCTGTCGGGTCACAAAGTCCTCTATGTCTGCGTTACGAATTATGCCTCTCGGCGTACTCAATTGGAGATCATTCTCTGATTCAGGTCAAAGTTACGGTCTGCGGATGAATGCATATATGACTGTTTCCACATTATAAACAGCCTGTTACGTGTGTGTGACTGAAGTCGTATTCTTGACCATTGATCGCGCAACTGAAAAACATGAAAAGCAACCTCTTCCTTAATTTCACTTGGTTTGCCCAAACAGGCTTACCGATATTGGCAAGTGACATTAGAAACAACAAAAACTTAAGCTAGCTCAAAATTTCGAAAGGAAGTATCTATATAATAGTAATATCTTATCATATTATTAGTCAAAATTGCTTACAGCGTTACCTGGTTATAAATTGTGAAAACAGTTTTCAGATCCTGATTCAGGAACGATAGTTATTAGAAATTTAATTAAAATGTGCATCATTGATTAAGTATTTACCAGATATAAACCTTGTAAAAAAAATGTTTAAAACATGCATTTATTTGGTTGCGATTTACAAAAATGCAAAACGAGGAAACGATCTCAGGAAAAAAAAACTTATTAGACAGAGAAGAAAAATCTGATGAAATTATTGTACTGTATGGTAATGACATTTTGGATTAAAAAAATAACAACATAATTCAATAAAACCAAAATGATAACAAACAATTCTTTTGATATTTCGTTTAGATGGCGATAGTTTATAGAAATTTCTGGTTTTCAAAAATTATAATTTTTATTACCACACATTTTGTATAAAAAAAAGAACTGGAAATCAAGAAACTTAACAGTAAACTTAACAGAATAAACTGTATGTCGTACATGACAAAAAATTGCCAAGTTTTGCCATATTTACAAAATTTTATCACTTATTTGAAACTATTTTATTGTTAATTTTACAAACACCATTACCAAAGCACTTCTGTAAAAATTATTGACCTTTTTGGTGTTCCCATAGAGCAAGAAACACGGTATATTTTACCAATTTCTGGTAGTTTTGACCATACTTTTTTTTCTCAATATGCATGTAAGATGAGGCAGCAGCATATCCTCGTAATATATCTAGTATGTTTGAGAAGTTTCTAGTATATTAATCCATGCAGCCTCAATGCGACAAGTATCTTTAGTTATCTGGTATCTGATACCAAATTTATCTGGTATGTGGGCAGATATCAATAATGCTAGAACTGACCTTTTTGGGAGTACCTTTTCTAAAAACCCTACTCAGGATATCGCTTTGAAATTTTTAGGAAATATTTGAGAATATATCATTTGTATGCTGTGATAATGTTTCAGCGTTAACAGGAATACTTTTTAAATTATGAAAGATCTTTGTTCAAAAATGATGAAAATGCTTAAAAAAATTAAAAGTTCTCAGTTTATAATTTTTCAAAAACTCTTCAACCAAAGATATGTATTAACAGTTAGCAATATGTAAACATGTGAATGCAAATATTGTGTGACAAAAATGAAGCAATATCTTGTTTTGATTCTGCGAAAATTTGCATGGAATAAGGTGAGTTTTAGCAATATTGGAATATGCTTTACCAACTCTCTTTAACCTGTGAAAATAGAGTAAATTTAAGATGATTTAATTTTTTATTTTATTTCTTAAACTTGCATACTACATACAGTTTCCAACTTCTCTAGCTACTTCGAATAATGTTCACGACCCTATGTTGCTTTTTTTATTTTTGTTTTGTTCATTTTATTTTTGCTTATTCATTTTGTTTCCTTCATTTTTTTTTCTTCGCATTAACTATCACACTAATAGCATTTATTTTCTGCAAACACAGAAATCGAGTTAGTCGAACCAACAATACCTCTTGAAATTTTATTTTAGATGATTGGATCTCTATATTGAATTTCGAAAGATTTTGTTTTAGAAGAAGCGAAATTGAACTGATTGGCTATTTTGTTTCTTTTAAATGGTTTAGTATTTTTGTTTTTATAAAATAATTAGTTTTGCTGTTTGTATGTCTGCATGATCAATTCAGTAATTTTTTTCTCGAGTTTCATATGAAAAAAAAAACTATTTAATCATCTATATACCATACCATTTTTTTCATGTAAAATATCATATACCATATTATTTCATGCAAAAACTTTTAGGCATGAACAAAATATGGTATAATATTTGTAGACATATTTGAGAAATGCAATCATTCTACACTTAAGTTATTTTGGGAGTTATTTTATTAAGTTATTTTGCATTTACTTTAAAACAAACTGCAATAAAAAATTAAATTATAAGCAATATAATCAATATTTTAGGCACTTAATTTCAAAGCAGCTTTTTTTTCTTTTTAACCATCGTTGAACAGCCGACCCAATGTTTTAAGTTTGCGACTAATTTTGAACCCTATCCAAAATACAAGAAATTTTCTGGATCAAGCATTGGGAGAAACTTGCCGTCTAGGAGGGCTTTTTAATGAAACTAACCCGCATTTGAGTTACATGGAGAGAAAGACCACGGGAACCTCCAACGGTTAGCCTAACGGCAAGGTGACTCTAACCCACGATCCGTCTACCACTGAGGATATTTTCCGTCAGCACTGTGGTCGGTGCATGCCAGAGGCGGATTCGTATCGACCAGCCGTCGGTGGAATTCGTACCCGGTTTTCCTCATTGGAAGGCAAACTTTCTATTCCCTGAGTCAATGCTCATTGTAATTTTTTTATAATATTGCGTTAAACACAATTATGGAAGATTCAATATTTAACATATTTTTTACCTGGCGCTAAATTAATATTTCTACTTAAATCTACACTGTTAAAATTGAATTTAAGCAGTAATATGAATTTAGCCCCTGGTGAAAAATGAGTTAAATATTTCAATTATTCCAGATGTTTTACCTGGTACTGAGCCTGATTCAGAAAGGACCCTCGAATCGACAACCTGCTACTTTTAAAAATTCTTGAGCTGCATTCAATTTCAGAATTATCTCCGTCTTATGAAGCATGTGATGATGAAAGCTGTAAAACTTGCCCTATTATTAACAAAAAACATATAATTAAAAATAATGATTGCTTAAAATCTGTTTGTAAAATTTAAAATGTTAATTATTTAAGCTGCGTTTTTTGTAACATGAAATATGTTGGACAAACTAGTAACTCTCTTATTGTTAGAATTAATCAGCATCGTTCAGATATAAATAAAATTATACAAAAACCAGAATCGAATATAGAGCACGTGATTTTAGCAATTTTAAAATTAATATTTTAGATATAGTAAGAGATATCGATTTAAGACTACAAGTAGAAAATTACATGCTTTTCTACTAAACGATACCTTCCAACATACACAGATTAACTTTAATAACTCCTCCAACTTACTCACTTGTTCACATTAAAGATAAGCGTACAAATCGAGGAAAACGGAGATCAGGAAGTAATAAAACTCTCTTAATAGTAACAAATTAAATGAAATTTTTTTCTATCATAGAAAAAAGATTTTAATAAATATTATAATACTAAACCAACGAATGAATTTTTTCTCCCTTAAGGATATTTGTATATATAAGAGTCAAGATCTTTTTAATAACTTTTTCTTTAATTAATTTACACTTCAAAATTCTTTGTTCCGTTCTTGTTAAAGCTAAAATGAGTAGAATTTCACCAAATAAAAAAACAATTTCGATAATTTATATTTTGTTAATAACTTTTAAAATAGAAATAAAAAATGTTACCATTAAAATATTTTAGCATAATTTCAAGCTTCAATTATAATATATCTATTGATAGAATTATCTTTAATTATAATGAAATTAAAAAAATTTAGGGAAAACTAATATATCCGATTATGAATGTCACAGAGAAGAAGATAAATATTTTGAATTAGTTGATAAACATCATGCACATATTATTACTGGTAATTTATATATTATAGAAAAATTAGAACTTAGAAATTTAATGCTAAAAGGCACAGAATTTAAACCCATTTACCATAAATCAATTAATAAAGTTTTAGAATATTTTCTTAATGATCTCAATAATTTTTGCTTAAATATATCAAATAAATTTTTTTCACGTTTGGGTGTGTTAGCAGAATTGAAATGGACTGTTTATTATTACTTTAAAAACTTTTTTCAATAAGAAAGAAAATTTAGATAGCAGTAAAAATTCAAGATTTTTAAAATAAAATTTTTTAATCGGTAAACAACAATAAAATAATTTTGTAATTACCTCCATATACGAAGCTAACAATAATTATGCAATCTTCTGAATAAAATTCGATGGTGAACTTTAAAAAAGGAGTCACAAATAGTAAAAATTGTAATCTTAATAATCTAAATAATATCATTATCATTAAAAAAAGTTTATTATATTATTATTAAAAGTTATTAGTAGCTTTATATAAGAGGTTAAAATTTAAAATTAGTAATATACAATTTTCATACTTAATTATCAGTCCAAAATTTAAAAAAAATCCTAATAAATTTAGAACAATCACCTCCGGATCTCATACTTACCTTACTAAACCTGGCACCATTTTCTCTAACTACTGAAATTGTTAGCAATATTATTAGAAACAGGTTTTTCTCAGATTATCACGAATAATAAATTGATTTAAGATTTTGTTAAAAAAGTTATATTCCGTAATGAATTAATCGCGTTCCTTGCCAACGCTGCGACAATTTCAGCAAAAGCGTTTTCTCTATTCCCTCATCATTCATACCATCATATATCGCCAATATTCATATTTTGAAAAGTACAATGAAAATAAAGAATTAGAAAAATAAAAAAAATGAAGAAAATGAATTAAATGAAAAAAAAAGAAAAAGAAGCTTTCGGAAACGCAAACAATGCACACAAAGAAGATTTTGAGAAAAAGCGATAAGGTTAAGATTTTATAAAAATGTAATGTAAAAGCTCTAATTAAAGGCATATGTTACATTTTTTACGTTAATTTTCACGCATGCATGGTGAAGCTTAATTAGCGTTTGCGTTATTAGCGGGAAACCGAATCATAGCGTAAAAACTCTCTATTGTCAGCTTCATTTTGTCAATAAGGAAAAATTAATAGCTTTAAATCTTTTGTTTTTCTACGTATTAATTACAAATATCATCAATTTTTGAAAACTAATTAGTTGCCAGATTATTGCAAGATACAATGATCGATTACGAAACCACACATCGAAATCATATTCGAAGGGCTAGGCTTACTCAAAATAGAGATAAAAAAGTAGAATGCTAACATAAACAAATGTCACGTATCAATAGTCAATTATTATTGATAGCCACGATGATGCACTTGCACATATCCGATTGGTTTATAACGCTTTTTTTAGTTACGTAAAATATTATAATTCTAAAATATAAATTTTTGAGTGTTACAATTTAGGAAATTATTGCATTGACGGTTAGAAAAGCTGAAACCACACTTTTTGTTTTTATTTTTTTTAATGTGAGTTCCAAACCTATAAAAGGTAGCATCATAAAATTCTGAATACGCATATTTTAATAGTTTTACTTTAATTATTTCAAGAAAATTAATTAAGCATTTTTATTTTATTTAATTTATTTTTAACAAAAAAATAATTAAAAAAATAAAATTATGAAATTACAGATTTAGAAATTTTTGAACGTATTTAAACATTATTGTCAATAAATTGGAAGCATGATTTTTCAAAATTAATAAATGAACTTACAAGCATATTTTTTAAAACTTATATGGAAACATATATTTACAGAAACATAATTAATAGAAACATGTAGCTTTAAAAATAATTGAATATTATTTTTTTGAAAAATGTTTCACAATATTATTTTTGTATCATATAATTGCATATAAAAATTAAAACATGACATTCATTTATTGAAGAATTCCAACACTTTATTTTGTCCTTAAAATTTGCAATTGTTTTAAATTAACTCAAATGATTAAAGATAGTGATAATTTTTATCTAAGAAGAAATCAATATTTTTATCGAACAAGATAATTTACTTAACATGAAATTCTTATTTAAATTAATGCTTTAAATTTTGTATTTTAAAGTATATGGTATTTTCTAAAATACTAAATTAATATTTTATTTCTACGTGTTTGAAAATACACTAATCTTGCAATTTTGAAATTCAAATCGTAGGTGAAAATATTTAAGATACTTTCATAAATCGTTAATGAATACAAATAATTCTAGATTATTTAAAATATTCCATAATTCAAGAGATATTTTTCATTTTATGGCCTTTTGCTATTTTCTGAAACCTATTTTTAATAATCTTCAAAAATTTAAAGTAAACATCTTTAAGAATCCTATTTAATTTCTCTGAGAAAATGCATTTTAAAACATTTGCTGCATAATATTTGAACAATAAATAGAAAAATGAAACAAAGTATTCAATTATTATTTCATATTGAATAAAATATTCGTCTCAATAGAAATGAGATAAGCATAGCCGAAAATATTTGCATATTTTAAATAAATAATCACAAGAAACTGAAACGGTAGTATATTAATTGATTAAATACTCCATTAGATTCAAAAATATTCAAATTAAACATAGCAGTCGACTTTATCAACGGCTCAGAAGAAACAGGCACTCATTTTAAAAAAATTTTCCGACGCGATTGCGAAGAAGCAAAAATGATTTGAAAAAAAATAGAAAAAGAAAACTAAGTTGCCAACTAGAAATGTGAAAATAAAGGTGAGAAGCAGAACTGAAGGAACCACATGAGAACTAACTGAAGAAACCATATGAATGAGAAGAAATCACTGCAGCCGATATAGAAAAAATCTTTATTATCTTTTTTTATGGTTGGCAACACTATGTTTTTTATTTCAAATCATTTTTCACGTCTGGAAGGTCTAGAAGATGAACGCTCTTTTTTGAGCTTTTGAAAAATATCAGCTGTTGTTTCCAATTTCGATATTTTTGATCAACCAATGTACCTCCGCTCTTTCAATAAATTTCTTATTTTTATTTCATTTTCTCATTTTTCTCATTTAATCATTCAACTTTTACACGCGTATAATTAGTTATTTTTTTTTAAAAAATATACGTTTAAAATGTTTTAAAATAGCAAAAAATGCTTTATTAAATATTGCTTAGCTAAATTTTTTTTAGAATCTTTTAAATCCAATTCCAAAAAGATATTTTTTAAAAAAATATTTCATTATGGATGCACGTTGATATTTCATTCTAGCTTGAGGCTGCAGCGTTATTTGTTTACGCGAAGACATTTAGAAACCAACTAAGTTTTATCAGAGCGTAATCTAAATTTGAATATTAAATTCAATACACGAGAATCTGAGCTGTAACGCAAGAATTACTTATTGATCATACACAGCATCAGATTTGACACTAATGGTAAGATAACGACTTGGAGACTTCGGTTAATGACATTAAGTTGACTAATTTAGAATCAATATAGTTACATCTTTTGAATGAAAAGTGATTGGGTATTTTAAAATTCCTAATTAATTTACGAGAAATGTCTTGGAAAGGAAAACATTTAAGTTTACTTCTTTAACATTCGTTTTTAATGTATGTAACAAAAAGTCTTTGTTTTTCTATGGCAGTAATGATAAATGTATCAAAAGTAAAAAATAACATGCATAAAAGTAAAAAATAACATGTATAAGTAAAAATTTAAAATCTAAAGTGTAAACTTTTTTTTGTTAGCTCTACTTTTATTATTAGTTTTTTTATTACTTCTACTTTTTATTATTGTTAAAGAAATAAATTTTCGAGTTCTTTTTTTCCCATACGATTAACTTTAAATTTCAAGCATTGTTAATACTTTTGAAAAACAAGACAGATATTGATCAATATATATATATATTATTATTATAATAATAATAATAATATTTATATTTAAATAACATTTGATATCAAATCAAGTCCTTAAAAATTGCAACTTGATAGTATTTTAAAAATTTACAGTTTAATTCATAATATTCTTAATTCCTAAATAATTGAACATTCTGCTTCAAAGAAAAGAAATAATAAACTGTTTTTTTTAATACTTGAAAACATACATTTTTTTTGTAGCATTTAACTTTAAATTATTTCTAAGCTTTATTTGTGAATATTTTTACTTAAAATAATTTAAATAATTAGCGTAATCTTTATCACTTAGTTAGGTTCAATTAAAAGTGTACCTTAATTCATTCCCACTATATTTTTAATAACTTTTTGAAGTTTAGTACTTTAGATATCTTGTATATACAAAAACATATGTTACAATTTACGTTCCTAGCATCGAAAATTTTTTTTACAGGTCTTTAATATAAAGGGTCTTTTTAATGTAAAAAATAAATAAAATGTATGAGTGCAAGGATTGTAAAGTCTCTATAATTTATGCTCTTAAACTCTTTGATGCAAAAAAGGAAGAAAAAAAGCAGCTAACTTTTCATTTTAAACTGAAAATTGCAACAGATATGTGCGGAAAACAATTTGCAATTTTTTAGGTGTAAGAATAATTTAAATAAATCACTTTCTAAAATATTCTACGTCAAGTTACCTGCTCATTGCTGTGTAAAAAAGTAAATATTTTGTATTCCGTTGAGATTTTTTTAAAATGGCATGAAAAAATCTTGTTTACTTAAGAGAAAATGCGTAAAATATATACATCATAAATATGCATAACGTGAATTCGCTTAAACCTTAGCACCACAATACCGTGGTATAAACCAGATGTTAAGTCTTATTGAATCTCTTTTACTTTAATTTTAAGCGACACTAAGGAATAAATTACATAAACACGAAGCATTAGTTAGTAAAAATAATGTTTATGCTTTCCTTATTAAATTATATTTGTAAAAAACGCTTTATAAGAGGAATTTTTTAGATAGGAAATTTTGAACGAAATTCAAAGTTTTTTTGCTGGAAATGTTTTGATTCAGAGAAGTTCAATTAATTCATTTTAGACATTATACCTCAAGAAAATTTAATATTTACGTTTTTTGCTTCAAAACAGCAAGAAGATAAATTTTGTCGTCGAATTCGGCAATTTTGTAGAGTAGTAGATGCAACTGTAGAGATAGATTACGGTTCATGCCAAGCATACTTAGGCATAAGAAGCATACATAGACGTTATAATTAATAAATGTTAGAAAAATAGAAATAACTTCAATCTTTTCAGTGAGGCATAGTAATCGCTTTCATGGTGTCTGGGCACTTTCATGAATAGCAATTATCTTCTTTTTTATTTCCTTTTAATAATCAATTATTTAAATAGCTCCCACTAAAAAAATAACCCCCTAGCATTTTGCTGATTTCTTTTCAGGATGTTTGTACAATTTAGTCTTATTTCCTTAATGTTGCCCTTTTATAAAAGTCAACAAAATGTTTAAATGTATTATAAGTCAATGAGTATTGGGAGTGATAACATAAATGCATATTTTTTCGAGTGATTCCTAAGAGATAGAGATTTTTGGTGCGTGCATGGACCTTGAAACGCTATTTTCTATTTTATACTTAACTACACTTAATTTGCGACCACTAAGTCCGACACAATGGCATTTTAGAACAGCTCCCAGCAAACACAACNCAACCAATACCATGCCAATAAAATGCCGATATAAGACGGTCCGATGGCCGACAGTTGCCGATATCACCGACAACGGGCCGCAAAGTTACCGACCTAATGTGTTTGCTGGGCTCTCACGTTCTGGGGAATATGTCTATAGTTGTTTCACCAGCTCATTCATGGCAAATGAGGTGAACTCGGTGAGGAGAATCTGGTACGTTACTAAATTTTGCTAAAAAAAAGTAAAAATTACTGTTCATGTCAAACTCAGTTTTAAATTTTAAAAAAACAGTAACAATTTAAATAATATTAACGTCTCACTGATATCCGTTATGTGTTTTCATTGAAAAATTGGAGGAAAAGAACAAAAATCTTATTTTCTATACAAGTATCTTGCTTGAACGTGAATTAACTCGAGTGAGATTTTGTTTTTTAAATATTATAAAGCAGTCAATATGAATACAATAAAAGAGAAACGCATTGTGACAAAATCAACACATTATTCTAGGGTCATTACAGGGAAAGAGCTGGTCTAATGATAGCAATGCTTAAGAGATATTTATTTTTTTTATATTTCAGTTGCATGCATTTTGAGATTAAGGGAAAAATATCATGATAAATACATTTACGTTGTAGATTGACCCTTGAAATTAATTTATTTTTAAATTGTAATACACAATTGGGCAATTCAATTGCCATACTTGGTATTAATAAGACTTATTATTTATAAAACAGCTGATTTTATAACGTATTTAAATTAGAACGAGTTAGAAATATTTTCAAAAGACATTAAAAACTGAAGTTATTAAAAACAAGGTACAATGAATAATTCCATACTAAAAAAATTATAGTAAAATAACAGTTAGCATTCCATCCATTCTATTAACCATAAAGATTCTAGAAATATAAATTTTTTACTTTTAAGGTTTTGAAAAACCATGAGTGCAAAACTATATGGTTTTTTAGCAATTTACAACTAGAATGGTTTCAAAACCTTTAAAAATGAAATTTTACCTGATCTTAGAGATAATTTAGCAGTTTTCTGATGTTGCTATGCGCGAATTAAAGTTTTATATTCTAATAGTCCAGGGACACAAATTAGGAAGTTCAGGATACTGAAATTAAATTGAAGAGAATGGAAGAAATATTATGGTGTCCACGATGGGACTCGAACCCCCGTTCCAGAGATTGACGGATAAGCCCTCTAGCATGAAATATGTAACCCGCTGCAGGTCACCAAATGGCTTCCTTAGGCAGGCGAGGTGCGGTTAGGCAAGGTGCGGTGATGTTCTGGATGTTTAATCGTATTAGGTAAAGAAAGCAATTTTTCTCACCGTTTGAATATATTTTCGTATTTAAAGGCTATTTAACAGTTTTGTTTAAATATGAAAAAATAACAATTAAATAAATTGTTATTTAACCTTTTTTTCTGAAACATTTCTAACAGTCTAGGAGATTAGCTAATGCAAATGTGCAAATAAATAATGATAATTTTTAATGATAATGTAACAGGTCATGAGTTGCAAATAAAAAGTTCTGTTATTCCTATTGATCTGATACGAATGTCATTAGCACTGACTTTACTTGAAATTGAAATCCCGACAAATTTTACTATTCGATCACGAGAAAATATACTTTTCCAGCATTTGTCGCTTAAAACACGGGGGGGGGGAAATTATTACGACGTAAACAAATTTTTTACTGACATAACCGCTTTAAATAAGACTAAATGAAAGAAAATATCAATGTATGAAAAAAATTGAAGCTGCCCAATTTATTTTTTAAAGCAACTTCAATTTCATAGAAAAAAAAATTTATTTGAAGATTTAAAAGACATTCAGATATTTTTAAAAAATAATGGAAAACAATTATCAGTAAATGATTGCGTTGATATTTTAATCTAATATAAATCATTAGATGTTCTAAATAAATATTATATAGTAAATATTTTTGTAATTTTTGTTAGTAAAGGAATTTACTTAAGAATGTAAATTACTTAGGCATTAAGTTTATTTTTTTAATAAATATATTTTGTACGACAAATTGAGTAAAGTATAATAAGTTTGTATTTTTGCGTATTTTTGTTTTGAAAAAAAATATTTTGGAAATTTAATAATGTATTTAGAAGAGGCTGGGACCTGTCGTAAATGTAAATTACTTCCATGAAAAAGCTTTTCGTTATACAAGAACTAAATTTTCATTTTTAGAAATTTGTATTCTTTTAGTCGTTCCGATAGCGTGAAGAACACATATTCTGAAGAAAAGATAAGGAGGTATGAGAATACACGTTGGCATTGTATTCTAAAGATGAGTAATGTGTCAGCTGTTAAGAAACGGTATTCGTAATGAGCCTACAGACATTAAATAGCTGAACTGTGAAGACATTAAGGCCACAAGATTTGTGTAGAGCTATAAAGAATATCAAAAACTTTCCATACCTTATGGAAAAAGGGCTATTTACTGAGAGTAAACTTTGTTTAAACTTTCAAGAAAATAAAGTGTTCTTTAAGCTACTTATTTACGCCAAAAAGTGTAAAGATATATACTGGCTTAGTTTAGGCTCTTTTCATACTTAAGACTTTTTGCCTTCTTTATGAAAGGAATGCCTTTGACAACAAAAAGAGGAGAGTGCTTCAGAAGAAGGGATGTAAGGATGAGAAAGGTGTTAAGTAAGACAGTGCTGTTTTCCGTTAAGAAGAGAAATGTCAACATGATTTAATAATGAATAATATTAAATAAATGCTTAAAAACTTTTCTGCGATGAAAATTTCAGCTATTGTAAATATATTGTATTGATACACTGTTAGAATTTTTATTTTAAATTTGCAGTAAAATAACTGGCAACAGTCTGTCCCCCAAAGAATAGTTTTTTACCATTACGGTTTGAAACAGTTTACAACCAGCATCGTTTAAAAAACTATGAATTAAAAACTATTGGGTTTTTTAATTATTTATAACTAGCATGGTTTCAAAACTGTTGAAAAAAGAAAAAGAAATTTAACTGGACATTGGAGCTAGACTTTTCGTTAGGTAATAAGTATTAGAGTTTTATTATAATATAAAAATGTTTTATGGAGCACTGAAATTTTATTTCATTTATGGAAATGTTTTTGGTTTACTAAAATTAGCGATACGCAAGTCTTAAACACTTTTATTCCAGAACTGGAGATTCCATTTACACTTCTTGGCATTATATGATGTACAGAGTGTAAGAGAATGTAAAAAACTGTTTAGAAACATCAGTTTCGAATTAAAAAAAGCTGTTGTCCATCAAAAATGTCTTGAAACTCTTTAACTGCTAAGAACAAATAATGTAATTAATAAAAATAAATTAATATTTTGTTCCTGCACTTAAAACAATTTCTCGAACACCAGAAAATAGTGGTGGCTAATTTACACAGTAGTGGTGTTTCGCACTTGACTAAAATCAAGGATAATTAATGATGTAGTGAAACAACTAGAATGTTTATTTATCTCTTCTTGGCATTAAGTAGCCACCGGCATGTTTGCTATCCTCTAACATTAACGTTTTCTATTACAATAAGATATGATGCATAAAAGAATTAATAAAGTTATTCTTAAAATATAATCTAAAGCAAGAATCATAAATTTAAGATGTACATGTACAACGTATCATAAAATAAGTAAGTTGACAAATTCATATTAATATCATAGAATATTATCATGAATTCGAACAAAACCAAAGTAAATAGAAGTTATATATTATATTTTTTCATGAAATTTACTGAGTTATGTCAATCTTATGAGAATATAAATATTTTACTATGCAACCTAAATGCATTTTTTGTAACGTTTTATATGTAACGTTGTATATGTAACGTTTTGTAACGTTTTAAAGCAATTCGACAAGAGGAAAGTAATTACTAGGAGAATAATCGATCATATATTTTTTTTTCTAAATTATCAATTTGTAAATAAAATTGAATCTTACTTAGTATTATATATTTTATTTTTTAACAGTTCTTGCGAACAGCCGACTCATTTTTGGGTTACCGACTACTTATGCTCAACTCTGTAGACTTTTAATTTTGAACCCCATCCAGAAGACAAAGAAACTCCTGGATCAAGTATTGGGAGAAATTTTGCCTTCGTGAAAAACTTCTTGATGTAGCTAACCCACATTTGTGTTTCAGGGAGATGGTGATGAAAACCACGAAAACCTGCGATGGTTAGCCTAATGGCTAAGGGACATTATCCTGTGATCCATCTACCACTGTGGATATTTTTACGTCAGCACTGTGGTCGGGGCGAGGCTGGTGCTGGACTCTTGTCGATTAGCCATCTCTGTGATTCGAAACTGGCTCACCTCATTGGAATTGGTATTATGTAGGTCATAACCAGTTTGTCAATTTAATCCGAAAAGAAGAACTTCAATTTCAGTACACAATATCTGAACAAACCTCCATTTTGAATGCCATATTTTTACTATCTTGAGATTACACAAATATTCGCATCTTTATATCTAATAATGCTTCAAAAGCTTTTGTTACACATTTTTAATATTTCCTTTCGTCATTTCACACAGAAATGTAATTTAATAATTTAAATATACGCAAATTATTTACCAAAAAACTCAACCGTTTTCAACAACGAGTTGCAGATTGGAATAAACTTTAGCAATAATTGGTGTTAAGATTTAACTAAGGCTCTTGAAGCCTGTAAAAACTCTTCATTAGGTATTAAATTGAAATAAAGCAATCATTCACACTGTATTTAGAGTTTTTTTATCACCTAATTCAGGACGTTATTACTCCATAGGTTTTACTGTGGAGTTATAAAAAGTTATAAATCAAAAGAATGCATGGTTAAATACAAAAAAATGAAGAAAAACATTACTTGTTTAATTTAAAGCTTGTAAAATAACTTTATCTACACAAACTATTACTTTG
Organism: Parasteatoda tepidariorum; assembly: GCF_043381705.1. Taxonomy (NCBI): domain Eukaryota; kingdom Metazoa; phylum Arthropoda; class Arachnida; order Araneae; family Theridiidae; genus Parasteatoda; species Parasteatoda tepidariorum. The sequence continues at coordinate 29,376,638 of NC_092208.1, read as the reverse complement.
TAGATTTCTTTTGCATGCAAACTCAGCATAAAATAAGACTTTTACCTTAATAGCTAAGTTAAAATAATAACTAACTCATAAAAGCGCTAGATACATTTTCTTTTAGTGTTTTTATTCACATACAAAAAATCTATTGTATACCGTTTATCTATCAATTCAAGTCATTAGTTTTCACAATTTATGGAGAGAAAAAAAGAGAATAATGAGAATTAGCTTATAAAGTGCCTTGAACAAAACTTCCTTAAGAAAGAGAGAAAATACTTTAAAAAAATGAAAAAAGGAAAGAAAGAAGCTCCAGCTTTAAAGGAAGTAAAGAAATTAGAGGAAACAATTACTCAATAATTTTTTATTACTTAAAAAAAATATCTGGGTGAAACTGCTCAACCATGAAATAATTACCTCTCGACGATGGCATTATGAGGAATTATCAACCCGCATAGATTTTTCCCCTCTCTCTTTTCACTAACTTTACTCATCGAAAAGTTTACTTAAATTATAATCTTCTTATAAAAATGAAAATAAAATAACTTGAAATTTATCTACGTAAAAAAATTATTATAATTATTAAACTATTTTATGCATATTTTTAAAAAACTCTTGAGAAAAGAATTTATTTCCATGTTATGTAAAATAAAATAAAATAAAGTGCATGCAATTAATTTTCACATTAATTTAATCACTGCGAAGCAAATTTTTAAAAAAAGTATAAACGTCAATGCAAACAAATGTAGATACATTTGTTTTCTTTTTTCCTTTTAATTATCGTCTAGATTATGGATTGAACAGTATAATTCCCCTTTACATATACTAGTTTGTTAAACGAAATATACATATTGGATACTGTTAGTTTGTTGCTAGGAAAGTATATTTTTTTAAATTTATTTTTCATTCGCTTAGCCTTTTAATGCATGAAGTAATTAAAGTTATTTTATGTACTTTTTTATCAAAAGAAATAATAATTACCCTGTTAATTATGCAATGCTGTAATTTTCATTTTTTAGACTTGAACATGCCGCATACTATGTTCAAAGATTAATTATTTCAATAACTATAAAAAAATTAAATTATATAATCTGCTTTAAAACTACTCTGCACATTTTATGCGTTTTTAACAAAAACATTAAAGAGATCTTGGATTAATGATAATGATCCTAAATTGTATGTAACTTTTGTCAAATGAATTTTAAAGATATTGAAAATAAATAATTTAGTTAAGAAAATATGTCAATAGTTGACCGATTAATAAAATTTATAATAATATTTTATTTTTATGTGTCTATTTAATTGCACTTATTATATTATATATTATATTATTATATTTGTATACATAATAATTTCGTTTGCACTTGAAATGTAATGAAATTATAAATGTTAAAAAATAAAAGTCACTGAAATAATATATATATATATATATAAATGAATCATTGTTTAATTTTTCAAAGTTCAAATAATAAAGCTCCCTTAATGTTTAATTTTTAGAAATAATAGTAAATCATTTTCCACCAACATAAATATGACTAGTTATAAGACTTTTAAACAGGGATAATTTAACAATTCCAGTTTTCGGTGTTCAGCTTAGTTTTTCTTCTGAGTGACTCCTTCTCGCTCCCGTGAAAATTACGGGGTGAGGTTTCGCCCTCTATTTCTCGCTCCCGTGCTATTGACGGGCTGGAGTGTTCAGTAGTAACGAACCAATAAGAATAAAACTAATTCATTTCTTTCGCCCAGAAAACATTTTATTTCTCATTTTACACACCAGATGGCAGTTCCAGGATATTTTTAAAGTAATTGTAGATCGTTTATTTTAAACTGGATGTCAGCACTAATCAAATACGTAATACAAATACAAAACCCAAAAAATAGGCACTTTTATGATCGTTTTCTTGAAAATTAACCGATCATTAAGGGGTTAAAAATGCATACAATTTGTTTTCCTTTAGTTCCGCCAGGTGGCCGAACGGTTAGCGCGCCTGACTGCTAAGCAAATGACTGCGGGTTCGAATCCCGCTCTGGGCATGGATGTTTCTCTCTCTTGTGTTGTCCTCTGTTGTGTGTGATGTGTGAATGCGGCCCACCGTATAAGCGGGTTGGTGGCAGTATGGCGTGGCTAATGTTGCTGCAGGTGCCCCCTGGGCAACGTGAAATGAGTAACAACTCCGGAATCTTCTAAGAAGAAGAATATTGTTCAGTGCCTGCCATTAGAAAGAAAATGCTTTCATTTACTGATTTTTATGTATAAACGTCTCATAATTTTAAAAATTTATTTACAAGGTTTTGCTATAAATGTATTTAATTGAACTATACAGGCCTATTCAAAGGTAGAATATATTTTCCTAATTCTAAAAAGACAAAAACTTATATTCTAAAGAATTCTGTATCGAACTACTGCATATAATGTACATAAGTGAGCTTCTTGTGCATCACCTGTAAAATCCAATAAATTTCTAACGTAAAATATTATTTCGTAATTTTAAAGTATTATTTATTTAATTATAGCGATTCAATGATTTCATTGTAGTTATTACTGTAGAAATTACGATTAATCAGATTTTTTGTTCCGTAACGTCTCTATAAAAATAGATTTTGCGCTAAAATTTACAGGAGTAGAAAATTATAAAGTAAAATTTCTATTCCTTCTGTTAGTGTTTTATGTTGATATTGAATTTTTGTATTGGAAACTGTAAAGCATAATTTTCGCAAATCATGTTTTTTTATGTTAGATGTTTAATATACAGAAAAAACTACGCAATCGATTTAGTTTTCGCTTCGAAAATTTGTAGAGAAGCGATTCGACTATGGTTGGTACCAACAAAAATTGAACCTTTTCCAAAATTCTAATTTTTATGTACTTTTAAATGACAAAACAAGTCAATTTTTCTTCCAATAGGCACTAATTTGTGAAAAATTGTATTTTATTTTTTCAAACCATAACTAGATGTAAATTTTCAACATTTCCTACATAAATGTTAATTATTGGTCTCGTCTGTTTCAAATTATATGGCATGGAGAGCGACTGAGCAACTATCGTCACCTCTTTGAGGAAAGGAATTTCGTCAATAGTAAAAAATTTTGCATAATTTCATTTTTCTACAAATAAAAGCAAACCTCGTAGTGCCTGAAGTATGTAACTTTTCTGATAATAATTCTATCGTGGAATAACATACAGCTGATTAAATATCACTTTAATAACGTAAGAAAAATTAATACCACCCAAAGATACATTACACCCCTGCCCGAAACGGTATTTGAACCCGGAATCTTTCTGATGTAAGACCAACTCCTTGATTTCCATACAATCTGGACAGCTCAGATCTTTGCTATATTTTCGATTGACTTGTCCTCATCCTAGCTACGTCATTCTAGTAAACAGTCCTCCACAATACACTACAATGGGGTTTCTATTTGAGGAAACATTTTCGTTATATATTTAGGAGCTCCCTTTTTGTCACAAATCACGTGATTTCGGGCCGAAATAATTTCTAAAATTAATGAAATATAGTATTCGCATTGTCAAAAATGAGAGCTTTATTTTTGATAATGTATACCAAAAATCCACATCACTTTTTTTAAAAAATTTATTTCAACAGTGAATATAGGTAAATATGTTTTTTTAACAGCCTAGAATCCCATTTTGTCTGATCACTTTGACATGTTTGATTTTATGATAGAAAGTCTAATAAAAAGTGTATAACAAACCATGATGTTAGGGTGATTTAAAACAAACCATCATAAACATATTGAAACAACTTCAAGTTTATTTCGTTTGTAAGGGAATTCCCATTTGAATATCTTAAATGAAATTTTTAAACGGAAAGTCTGTGCCTTTACCTCTATGCTAAATCATTTAATTTTACTTTTAATATTCAAATAACTATTATTTCGCAATAACGTCAATGGCATTAATTTCGACTTTAATCGGTTTAAATTCGATTTGAAATCATGTTAATTCAGTAGCCTCTGTCATTCATTTAATAACATTACAGAATTACCAATATTTGTCTAAAACGTCTGAAGTAGTGATTGGACATGCCGCCTTGCTGAGTATTTATGGAAAATTGGATGAGTCTTAGAGTTGAACGTTGGCTTTGTGCCTCGCAAATATTTGAGTTATTTGCATTAAATTAGTATTTCTTGGTCGCTTAGTCTTTCAAAGGAAAATACATTCCCATTTAATTTGCTTGCGATGTAAGTCGATATTAATTTAGATTTAATCCTGATTCCATGACCGTTTATTGTTGCCTATTCAATTATATGTTTAGTAAAATGATGATAAAACTCTTTGTATTATAAACACACCGATGCCATTTATTTTCTACTAAATGGAATGTCTCGTACAGGAGCAGAAATAATTAATTATCAGCATAGATAAGACTATTTAAATATTGTTTAAAATATGGGAATTTAATTTACCCAGGAAAATCTAGCACTAAAATAAACTACTCAAAAATAGTTGTAAGTCAAAAAAAAATTCCCCGATTTCAAAAATTTTTGAATAATTAATACAATGTTTATAGCATATCGAAATGTGAATAGTATATTCTTAAAGCAAACAACTTTATTTCAATAATTATTATCATTTTAGAAAAGCTAAGTAAAGAAACTTTATAACCTCTATTGCTTCATTTGCTATTTACTTTAATTTACATTGATATTAATATATTTTTACTGTCCGATGCGTCAGAAAGGAATTGAATTCTTTAATAGTTAAATATTGAATCGAAATGCAGTTTTTTTTAGATATCCTTTTTGTGGATGAATTTTGAAGGAAACATGTGACAATATTCATAAACGAAAAAAAATAATGTCAATCCAAAAATGTTTATTAAAATAGAGGCAAAATTATTAGCCCATTCAGTTAAAAGTGATGTTCACTAACAGCTTAAAAATGTTTAAAAATCAGATATTTTAGAAATTTTTAAAAAAAAATCCTTATTGAGAATTTTAAATTTTTAAGTTAGTCATATAAACACTTAATTAAAAAATATAATTGTTGTTCTGTTACATATCTGGCTTATCTTATTTTTTATGTTACCAAATCCAAATTTTCGCTACTCTCAGACTTCAAGCAAATCCCTTTATCTTTCAAAACTCAAATTTTTGGAATTTTATTTTAAAAATCCACGATTTTAAATATTTTAAAAAATTAGAGCAATAAAAAGTTTTTTTTCTTCTTTCTTTAAGAAAAAGGGACAGTTCAAGGATAAAGTACAATTTAAGCCCCTTTATTATTTTGTGATTTGTGTGATATGATTCCTTTAATTATTTTCATTTTGACAAAGCAATGATGTTGCAAATCGGTTTTCTTCAAAGTTAATACACTTTGAAGAAGAGCCATTCTGGATAAAAACAGCTTCTGTCCACGCATAGACAAACTAAGCAAAATATAGCAGAGAAGACGACTATTGAGAAAATATTGATTAAGGGGAAATCTCGAGCAAAAAAAAAAAAAAAACCGGTTCTATTCCATCCCGATCTTCAAATTTTATTTACTTTCAATACCAAAAATGCAAAGTTTTGTTTTGTTCTGCTTGTGGCAGATAAATAAATGCTTGTGATATTCATACATCTATTTTAATTTTATCGACTTCATTTGTATGATGCTCTTGTCTCAAACCTTCAAATTTATTTCTACTCAGAATCACCTTTCATAGATATAAACCCTTACCCCCTTTTGTTTTCCTATCTGAGATTAAATATAAGTTGAGGTAAGAAATAAATAATTTTCTCTTAAAGAGTCACTGAACTGAATCTTTTCAGAATCAGCTTTCATAGACCTAAACTATTCCATTTTGGTCTACTTATGTCAGCTTACATATTTGTTGGGGTAAGAATCAAAAAAAATATCTCTAGTAAGAAACCAACAGTTTTCTCTAGAAAGTCAATGAATTTAATCAAACATTAAATTAAATATTAACAAAAAAATCTTATTCAGTGCACTGAAACCGAAACTTGAAGTGCTCAAACAAAAGGTTTTTAATTCAGTTAATAAAATTACTATCTTTGCTTTCATATCTGAGATTAAATGCAAGTGGAGTTAAGAAATAAATAATTTTCTCTAAAAAAGTCAGTGAATTAAATCTTTTCAGAATCAGCTTTCATTGACCTAAACTTTTCCATTTTGGTCTACATATGTCAGCTTACATATGTGTTGGGGTAAGAAACCAACCGTTTTCTCTGGAAAGTCAATGAATTTAATCAAACATTAAATTAAATATTAACAAAATAATCTTATTTAGTGTACTGAAACCGAAACTTGAAGTGTTCAAACAAAAGGTTTTTAATTCAGTTAATGAAATTACTATCTTTGCTTTCATATCTGAGATTAAATACAAGTTGAGTTAAGAAATAAATAATTTTCTCTAAAAAAGTCAGTGAATTAAATCTTTTCAGAATCAGCTTTCATTGACCTAAACTTTTCCATTTTGGTCTACATATGTCAGCTTACATATTTGTTGGGGTAAGAAACCAACCATTTTCTCAGGAAAGTCAATGAATTTAATCAAACATTAAATTAAATATTAACAAAATAATCTTATTCAGTGCACTGAAACCGAAACTTGAAGTGTTCAAACAAAAGGTTTTTAATCCAGTTAATAAAATTACTATCTGTTCAGAAGCATACACTGATTCCTTAGAAATCCAAATAAATGCGTAAATTTAACCATTTGTGGTATACTTCTAAAGAAGTTTCAAACATACGTAATTGAAATATAATGAAGATAGGCTTTTATTGTTGCCAACTCTTACGTAAAATTATGATAAAAGGTTTATCATTATATGGCTATCAAAAACGAGATGAATGTAAGTTATGACGATAATAAATCTTTACTTAAAAGTGGCATTGTTCACATTTAATCAATATGGAAATAGCCTTTTAAAGCCAGGAGTTTCATGAAAATTGCAATGGAAAGTTTTATTCGTCATAATGCTACTTATTTAAAAATATAATTATGGTTAGATAAAAGTTATTATTTTTGAGTTAGAAAATGAAATAATTTTAAACAAAAAATAAAGTTTTCCTTCTTGAATTTTGAAGATATTGTTTGTATTAGTTCAATAAAGATGCTTTAATAGCACTTAAATTAAAAGGTAAAAAATAAATTTGCGTCTTTATTTATAAAAGAGAAAGTCTGTCAGGATGCATGTTCGCCAATAACTCGAGATTTGGAGCGTCGATTCCGATTTTTTTTTTCGAGCACTTCGCAAATTTTCAAGTGGTGGTTTATAAACAATAATACACTTCAAGCGTTACATAATTTATGCATAGTATAGAAAATACTGAATTTTATTGAGGAAAAGCATTAATATAGATTGAATCATGCGCTGTCTTGAAAACAGCATTTTTGCAAAATATTTCAAATTTTTAGAAAAAAAATAAAAGCATATGGAACTACAAGGGAAAAAATTAAATATCCTTAAAGCTCATTAAACTCCTAGTTTAAGTGCAGAAAAGAAACTTAAGAGCAAATATGCAGGCTCACATAAGTTATCGAAAATTGAAGAAATGTTATATTTCACCGCCAGTGGAAATGTTAAACGTAAATTCGCGATCGCAACGCTCGAGTACGCCGTCTAGCGGGAGCCTGTAAATATCGGACATTAACTTAATACAATCACATTTTCTGCCATCAAAGTCATTGACTGAATCAGACGCCATTTTTTAGCAGCAAATAAGAAACAAAATTTCCCTAAGGAAAAGGCCGAAGAACTTGAAAAAAATCTCCAGAATATTAGTAAATCTTTCAGGAACAGAACACGCCAAACATTTGAAGAAAAATTCCTCAATAATTTTTAATTTCTATTATCAACAAACTTGCAACTGATGACTTCCGATTTCGGATACTGTTACAGATGTGTGTATTAAGGTAAAATGCATTTCTTCTGTCTTCAATTCATTACGAATTAAAGTGAAGTCAACATTGCTTTCGTCATTCCAGTGAATAAATATGAATTCAGAACATACAGAATTGTAATAGTTATAGCATATTCTTCTTCGTTATAGAATAGTATATATTTCTGTATCCATATAATTCGGAAAACAACAATAAAAAATTATCCAAGTTACTTGAAATAGTGCCATTTGTGCTGATTCTTAATTAATTTAAATCGTTTTCTTGGTAAGTTTTTTTTAATTTTGAAAGAATAAGTTCAACTAGAATTCAGCTATTCTGTTTTTAGCTACATATTCAAATTCATATCAATTATAAAATTTTGCTGTGTAGTATGTTATCTAAAAGTAATGAAGGTATAAACTATGTATCTATTATTTGAGAATAAAGTTTTCAAACAAGGAACTTATCATTTTGGAATTCTCCGGGAATCATAAATCAGGTAAGTGCAATGATTTTTACAATAAAAAATTTGCTTGTAAATATTTTTTTTTCATTTGATGATGGTTCTCTACAGAATGGTTTTTTACGTCTGATTAAGAACTATAAGAATAATAAAAAAAGAAACAATATGAAAGTTTTTATTTCAATGTTAAGAATTCTTAAAATCGTTTTTTTTATCCTAAGAATTCTTTATTTTCCGTTTTTTAGTTTATAATTTTTTGATAAAAATTGTTCTCAAAATACTTTTTTTGAAAAATTAAATGGTATAACATTATGTGTTTATGTATACTTCTTGTATATTCCAATGTTTGAAGTAATATGATTCAGAAAAGTATGGAATAAAAATTCGGTACTTACGTATTAACGCCACCGCCGCTACAGATTTGGCGGTTTTTAAGTGCCGCCAATCTACACTTAAAATTTTTGCGACAATTCATAAAATAAAACACTTTATTTAAAATCAAAATAGTCAATCGGATTTCGGTGGAAAATGAGCCGATATAGAGTTTAGCATAGATTCAAAACAATCATATCGCCATATGAACTCTGATAAATAAGATTCCAAATGAAATAACATTTCCAAAACGTACGTTTACCAAGATAAAGTTTTATGTTGTGGGAATTGGTACATTTTCGTTTTTTCGGTAAAATATTTCCCTCCTGAAAAAATAAAATTGCATCTTGTTTTGTTTTTGGCAAATCCCAAAGACGAATTTTCGTAGCACTAAAAATGGCGACAAAAAAGAATTGTTTTTTTTTTTTTGTTTCGTCAGCATTCTTTATTTTACGTTTCTTAGTTTCTAAATAATGATTTTTATTGAAACTTGAAATTTTTTGATAAAAATTGTTGTCAAAAAACTTTGTTTACAAAATTAAATTTCATAAAATTATGAGGCTTATGTATACTTTTTGTTCATTTTAATTTTTGAAGTAATATGATTCTTAAAACTATAGAATGTAAAGTTTAAATGGGCCTTTCATGTTATATCATTAAATTTAGTAATACTATTTCTCGGGCATTAGGTTTTAACTCTTATAAGAATATACATATTTTTTTCTGTTAATGTACAAATATTTTTCCGATGTGTTTTGGATATTCCTTCTCTAATAAAAAGAGATACCATTTTGTTTTCGGTTGTACAAGAAAGAAGATCAAGCATTTTTCTTTTTTAAATTTAATAAGCCACATTAAAGAAGGAACGTTGCAATGCTACACGCTACATTAACGACGTCTCCAGAGTAACTGAATGACGGTTCATATGGAAATCGCAGGTAAGCGTCTCATACAACAACGCCCCCTATAGTTCGTTGCGATCGCGAATATGCTTTTTCTTATTTATATGACTGTATCGTGAATATTATACAAAGAGATAATGGGATAACTGCAAGTGACGTATTGTGAGTATCTCGATCTTGATTGGGTGTAGAAACGTGGCATTTGTTTACGTTATCAACTGCTATTTCCATTATATTTCGAGTAAGCCCAGCCTGTCAAGCAATTATTCTCTTAAGTGACACATTCTATTTTTTTACACAAACAAACTAATTATGCATCGACGTTGCCACGGACACAAAACAGAAATATATCACGGTAAGAATGAAATGCATAAACAAATACAATGAAATACATAAACAAATATCAACTAATAGTTATTAATTATTATTAATAAGTTTCTTGGGAAGAATTGATTTATATTACTCGAAAAAATTGTTACTAATTGTTTTAATATTGTATAGTAAAATTGATTTCTAAGTCACATATGAGTCTGATTTTTCTTATCGTAAATGCATAAAACAATTCACGTTCAAATTCAAAATATAAATTCTAATTAACTCAAAATAGTTTTAAAACACACGAAGAAGTTTATTCAAAACCTAGTTACAGCAAAGGAGAGTTTTATTGATTAATTGAGTATGATAAAAACAGAAAAATTGTATGCCGTTTTTTCTATAAATTAATAGAATTTTATATGAAAAATAAAGCTTAATACGAAAAGCAAATTGGCATTTATTTCACTTAAACTAGCTATAAATTCTGTAATTAATAAAGCTTGGTATAAATGGAACAAATATTATGGCATTTTAATATATAAATTACAAATAAAAAATAGTATCAGATGTTATGAATATCAGAAGATATCAGAAAGATGCGTATACTATAGTGATTTTACAAATTTTAATGTATTATGTGTGCGATATTTTAGTACTGCTCTAATCTCAGCGTTTAAAATCTTTTTAACAGATTTAAATATTTTGTATCACAGGCGTCAAAAAATTTTTACATAGTGATTAAAGGGTTGGCAAATTAGCCTGTGTTCTAAAATTCCCTCCGTAAATCAGTTTTTTCTTTTAAAGTCGTGTAACTTAGGAGCATCTAACGATAAATAATAACCATTTTTTAATGAGTATTAAGTTATGTTGTTTCAGAGAATCAACATTTCAATTTCTTTAAAAATAATTAGGAAAACAAGGTACAAGGATTTTTCTACCAAGATTTTCCCTTATCTACAAGAGTCTTCGTCAAAAATTTTGTGTAAAATAATTAAAAAGTAATTTAGATGAAAAAACTGTAGTTTTGGGAAAAAAAATATGGCTATTTTACTTAGATAATTATTCAGGATGAAAAGTAAATGTCGATGCTTTCTGAAAAATAATTAATTCCCATCCTGATTTCCTCACATCTTTTTCTATGTATCTGATAATATTTGAAAAATAAAATTCTCTGCGAAAGTTCATTTCTTAAAACTTATTTTTTTCTTTAGGAACTGTTTTAATTGTCTTTAAAAACAAATATATTATGAAGATTAACATAATTTTTTTTCAGAAATAAAAACTAGTATGCAAATCATTAAATTTTAATCAAATCGAAATAAGAAAAAATCGTTTCCCCTCTTTAATTTAACAAATAAGGTGCAACGATTTATATGAACACTACTTTAAAATCAACCGATTGACGAACTAGTCAGAAATACTTGAACGCGGAGACAAACATTGTGGTAAAATTAACGTACTGTGTAGTAGAGCATTTCTCTTAGGAATAAATTCATTTCGGTGATTTTTCCATTCATATGGTAACCATTGACAGGAAATTATGATTTTCAAAATTGTATTTCTTTTTACCATACATTAAGTAAAAAAATACAAAACTAAAAAAAAAAATTTCACCAAATCTAAATTTTTACGTCATTTTCCAACTTATCATGAAAAAATTACTAAATTCTGCCATATTCATCAGATTTTAACATTTATCAAAAATATTTACTTTATCATTAATTTTACCAACTTAAACAAAGCACTTTGGTAAAAATTATCGAGCTTTTTAACGTTCCCATAGAACCAGAAATACGGTACATTTTACTTTGCGGTAAATTTAGTTTAGACCATTTTTTTTCTCAGCGAAGGGTGCAATATTTTAAAAGAGAAATTTCTATCTTTTATTGTCTTAAAGTCTTAGAAATGTTCTTCGATTCCTCTTCACAGATTAAAATGAAGAAAGAAAATATATGGTTTGATTGTTTTAAAATAAAAGTAATCATTTGATATAGCAGCGTTATTTATTTTCATTCTTTAAAAAAAAAAAACATTTCGATTTTTTAATTTATTTTTCAAAACATATTTTTTTCTTAAAAAATTCATTAGTGAGCTATACTCAAAATTTCATATTTTTATAATAAAATTGTGATATTAATTCTTTGTGACAAAGTAAAAATTCATTAAAAATAACGTTTAAATCACAAATGATAAAATTTTATTATGTATTCAGAGAAGTAAAAATACAGGGATGGTCAAAATAGAAACAATTTAGTCCAGCAGAGAATAAGATAAAAAGAGATAAAAAATATACAGTCAAAATTAAAACATTTAAATGACACAGAATAAAAATTCAAAAATTATGTTTGACAAATTTGGCATTCAAAGGAATGCCATATTTGTCAATCATTTAATAATTGTCAAACAGGTCTATATTATCAAACATGCTAACATTGTCATGCAAGCTAATATTGTCTAACATTTAATAATTGACAAACATTTAGAATTTCGATTTCTTTGTGATCTATTGGTATATTTAAACTATAAATATGAAAAAAAGATGCTCTTGAAATCAGAATTTTAAAAATTTTCATAAGTGAATAATGCCTCTTATTTTTTAAATTTGATATTAAATACAATTTTTCTTGTCAGTATGAAATCTCCATCCCCCCTAATCCTTAGAATATTTAAATTAGTTTTACCCATTGGTGATTGAGTAAATTGACAAAATTGAGAGAATGTTTCTCTCTAAAGCACTATTTTCTTATCCAATTACATGGAACCTATTTTGCTACAGGAAAGAGATAACAGGTTCAAATATGACTTTTTACACACAGAACAGTCAGTTGGTTAATTTTCACAATATCTTATTTGATTTGATTCTACGTATTGTTTGATTGTTAACATCACACTAGAACAACAATAAGTTGTTGAACAACAATAATTGTTAACAGTAAAATAATCATGCTTAGTAATGATCTGAGAACAATCCTTGCACATCGCTCTATTGCAATTTAAATAATTTAAAATTTTTTTTTAACATCAACCGATACCGGACAAACTTTCCTCAGTTAACTATCAATTTAATTAAAAAATTAAAAAAATATTTTTGGCTTCGAACATTATTTTAAAATTAAGTAATATTCAATTTAATACTTCGTTGAGAAAAAATGAACGAAAAATGAAATTCTTTTTTTCACTTGCTATGCCAAGAATCATTTACCGTAATTAAGGCAACTGTTTTACCATGCCAATATATAATTTATACTCTTCAAGAACTGAACATAAACAAACAATCTTAGAAACGAATACTAATAACACTAATTGAACTAATGTTCAGTTTTTCAACATCACGTACTAAAACAAAAGTAGTAAACAATTTAAAATAAAATAAAAACTATTTTTCTGACAATTGCAGTATAGAACATAAAGTTTGCTTTAGCCAAAACATTTAGAAACGTTAAAATATATTCAATTACGAAAAAATACTGATGAAGTAACGACCCTGTCGACAAAATGACTTATCGACGCAATGACCCTCTCTAGGAAATGGTATTGTCCTTTAAATGATCTGAAGACGAAATGGTGTCGAAGAAATTAACTGGTTCTCTTATAAATAATGTCTGAGAGCTCCCATACTCTTTCGTTACACCTACTATAGAAGTTAAATGGGGTTGTTTGGGCAGAGTAATTCATATAATTTATACAAGCAAGTTAGATATTGTTTAGGATGTATTTTTAAACTGAATCGATTGAGTATAATTTCATGAAGAACAATTCGGAAGTTACAAGGGTTTTATGTACAAATGTAAAGTATTGTATTTGTATCAGTTTAACCATCTGAAATTGTAATATTAAAAGTGAAGCATCCCTTTCTATAATTCTTTTCATGCTTATCGAATGAGGTTATACACAAGGAAATAGAATGAATAGTTCTGAATTTGCAAGAGTGTTTAGGTATATAAAATTCTTTGTTTGGCGTGAGCTCATGTACACACTTTACATTAATATCTAATAACTATCTGAACATGTAGGGTTGAGTTTCTAATTTGACAGTAATTGTTTACACTGGATTGAATAAAACTAATTTTGAGATGATCAGGTTAATAGATTTGAAGGCAAGCGTTTTATCCACAAAAAGTACAATATATGCAAGTAAACAGAACTCATTAGATAAGTTCAAAAAGAAGATAAAACAACTCTTTTTCGCAGATATAATCGTGTGGGCTGATGAAAAGATTATATTTTTTATTTTCCGTTTTTCTTTAAAAATTTCATCCTTTATTATTTCCCCCCTTTTGAATAGGTCTATAATTTTCCTTTGTTTTATCTTCTTTCTGAACTTATGTATATATATATATATATCGTATTTTACATTGAAACGATCGCAACTTCTGAACTGTTCACTCTATGACGCGTATAATGAAACATATAGAAAACAATATGCCTCAATTTAAATAAAAGCTACATGTACAAATTTGCACTTCTGTGAATAAAACTTTTGTCACTTATAAACTATTAGTCCAACCATCTCGTGATTGGTTTCATCAAATTTAGCATGAAAAAATATATCAGAAACAACGCCTCATTTGTCTGCTTAGAAAAATTCCATTCTCCTCCTTAAATGTCCCCATCTACCTAAAAAAAGGGGAGAAGATACAGATGAGAGTGGATGAGCAATTAGGTATCATTTATGAATACGCGATAAAGGCTTCAATGAAAATCAAATTTAGCATGAAAAAATATATCAGAAACAACGCCTCATTTGTCTGCTTAGAAAAATTCCATTCTCCTCCTTAAATGTCCCCATCTACCTAAAAAAAGGGGAGAAGGTACAGATGAGAGTGGATGAGCAATTAGGTAGCATTTATGAATACGCGATAAAGGCTTCAATGAAAAAAAAAATTGTGTTTCAAATTTTTCGAAGAAAAAGTTCAATTTTACTGGACTGAAGAAAGTGTGAATCAAAAGGAAAGAAACAAAACTATTTTAATAAATTCAATGATTAATATATTTTTACAATTCCTTATTATCAAGGAGGAGAAAAATATGAAAAAAATAGTTATAAGCTTTCCAGTCAGTCAAGTAATGATTCAGTAATTATTGGTTGGTAATGTGATTTACTAAACCAATCAGTCCCAGAACTTTTGACGTTGAAGGCTTCAATGGTACCAATACCCCCATTTTCAATACCAAAGTAGAAGAAAGTTGGTTATAAATCGCACAAAATGTAGGTATAAACAGAGCATATGAAAGTTATCCTTAAACTGCCATCATGCACATACCATCATGTTAAATTAACATTTTATAGACGTATAATACTGTTACTATTCGTGTAACAGTTCAAAATTTAATATCATATCTACTGTCCTTTAAAAAAATGAATTTGGTTACGCATATTCTACTAATTCACTTAATCATGTATACTCAATATTTTTAAGGTTGGTACGATTTAGAAAGCAAGTGATACTCAGTGGTACCTGTTGGAGACCTTGCAATAAAACATTTATCTTCGCCACTGAGTAAATATTATTACCCAAAATTAATGTAAGCTGAACTTTATTTTATTATTTAAATTTTTCAGATGTCATTGTCAGTGATTTTTTAATTGATAAAAACTCCGAGGTTCACAGGTGCCCACTGGGTAACGTTTGAATGAGCAACACTTCCGGTATCTTCCGAGGTGAACGACAAATAATCAGTAACTGCCATTAGAAAAAAAAAACATTTAGCATAAAATGAATGGAAATTTTAATCTATGGTATTTTGTTAAATTTTAATATTGAAAATTTTAAGCTAAACATGATGTAAATGAAATGCTTTTCCCTAATCCTTTAACTCGATTAGATTTTTTTATTAATATAAATATATTTTGTTATTTATAAAATACTTATAAGTAAAATTAATTTTTTGTGTTCAAAAATATTTTTATTCCGGTATATATCAAGAAATATTTTTCTGAAGCATATTTTTTCCTAACATGATGAAATGTTATATAAACTTTGGCGAAAGCTTTTGTCGAAGCGTATCAAGAAGGATTTACAAACATTAAGGGTAATTAAAGTTACAGAATAATTAACGGCTCCTCATTAATGGGGAAATAAAAAAGTTTGTAATTAAAAAATTAAGTGTAACATGTATCATTCTAATTGAAATTCACTTGCAAAGAGAGTATGCTAATTGGATGCTAAAAGCAAACTTTGTTGAAATTTGTAGGGTTCCTTAATCCAGCTGTGAATTTAATGAAAGTTCTTAATCAATTTTTGTAGAATAATTTTAAGGTAATTAATTACTTTCTATGTCAGTGATAGTTTATTTGAGCTTTTATATATTTTTACATGATTAGATTTTAATTACATTCTGTGCACAAATTAATAAGAGCAAACTGGTTAATAAAGAAATCTGACGAAAGAAACGATTATTTTCACATTTATAGAATTTCATATACATTAAAAAATGGGTTTTCATATTTTTCTTGTTAGGTATAATTATTAAACTTTCTAAAAAATGATGTATTACTTTGATACCTTTGCGAAATTCAGCTCATAGTATTAGATAATATTTAAGCGAACAAAAAAGATTGATTTAAAGAAAATAGGGATTATTAGGGGGGGGACTGGAGAAGTATTTAAGTATATAGCTAAGTTAATTTTTGCAAGAGTTAAACATAGTTGTTTAGATTATTGCTATATTGATGCTATATTGATTTCAAATTATGTTTCTTACTTTTAATATTCGGAAGATTTTGATAAAAGAATCTGTTCTTCTTCATTTGCAAAATTCTATCATTCCAATTGTTTTTTTTTTAAATTTCCTCCATTAAAGTGCAAAAACAAATATAGTCCAAAAGAACCTTACAAAAATTCCTTAATTTGGGTAAATTGAAATATTTTGGCTATAGCAATTGTTTTTGAACGTTTTAGTATCTTTGTTAGTATTCAACAAAAACATTGTATTTAGATGGTTATTTCATTCTGAGAAAAATACTTTCACTCGAAAGTGCCAAAAGATAATTTGCAACAAGTGATTTCACACAATTTCTCTTCCCTAAAATTAGAGCAATAGTATTTTATTTTATGTTTATTTTATAAATATTAAATTTTGAAAAATCCTCTTATTCCGAGGTAGGTTTTACAATAGATTTTGTCTACTTTTATTAGTGATAGTGTTAGCTCGTGTAACATATTTGCCTGAGCAATTTAAATTATATTAAAAAGTAATAAATTTTTAAAACGAAAAAAATATTATCGACATAGCATAATATACATTCTATATAACCATATAAACCTTTCTATATAATTCACACCAATACTCATTAAATTATGTATTATACGTTATGTTGCATATTATACTGCTTTACCAAATACGTTCTAGTCAATTGATACAGTAGTGTAACTATGCTGATTTCTTTTCTTTCCAAATATTAAAAAATAGTAGATTGTATTCTATTACAAAGAAATTGCGAATATTTAAATAATGGATTTTGCGTAAATAACAAATGAATGACAGTAATTCACCAACACATGCTATTTATATGTATATATATAGTAAAAAATGATTGATAAAATGATTGATAATATAAAAACTGCTCTATTTACAAATTACTAATCAACAAAGACAAACTGAAATTATCAGTAGAAATGAAACAAAATACTATTTTTAAAGTTTATTGTTTTTGAGACTGTACTACGGCTATAGATTTGATTAAAACTTTAGATTTGATGATAAAATGCTGTATAAGAGAAAACAAAACATGTTTTAGTTTTCAAGGAAAAAGGAAAGTGTATGATATTTCAGTAAATAATTATTCCTTAGAATAAATAATTCTTTATTGAACAAAAGTATCTGAGTAAATAATTACGAAATTGCCTGTATTTTGCTGTTAGAAAGAATAAAAATTAATATAAAAATAAGAAAAGTATCTTCGCTTCTAACTGTCTGATCAATTTTTTTTAATTTCGTTCTTTCTTTTTTTTCTTTTTTTCCCTATTTTCTTCTTTATTTTCTTTTTACTTTTACTTTTTTTTTCATTTACTTTTTTTAACTCCGAAGAGTCAATATGCGGTTATTTAACTTAAGTTTACAAAATCGTATGCCCGATCTTACTTGCATAAAACGAAAAGGGAAGAAAATCGATAAATAATATGTTATGAGTCTGGTAAGACTGCAGAGGAATATTGCTACCGCTAAAGAGTGAAATAGTCTGAAGCAATAGTTTTCATTTGTGCTTTTATTAAATTGTATTGAATTTTCAGATGGAAAAAAATTAGATTTTACTGTTAAAATTACATTCAATAAGACGAATGCTTATCATCAGATAAATCAGAATCAGAAAAATTGGGAAATCATATTTGCGAATTATAAGATCATAAATAAATTGATTGATCATGATGGGATCGGGTGGCTATAATCACAATTTATAAAGTAAATTATTTAAAGATGAGAACAGTAGTAATTATAATTATTATTTATTTTATTTCTAAAACAAAGGATCTGCATATCGATGAAGGATTTATCTCAAAAGACCAGCATTTCGTAACTCACTTTTATAAAAACGGAAAGTACTACTAAAAATATATGCCTCTTTCATGAAACTGTTTTAATCCTCCTGGTTTTAACACATAAAGAATAGTGGTAATTAGAATCTAAAAAAAGTTTAGCAAAATTGTGCAATGAATTCATGATTTGGTTATTAACAAAATTTTTTTTAAATTTCAAACTGATAGTATATTTTAGAACAGTAAAAGCTTACATCCATCATTTAGCGGTTTCGAAGAAATGCATTAGCAACATAAAGAAATACCATTTATTTATAGAATTTGATTTTTGCTCGCAAAAGTAGCTATTGGATATTTTTCTTGAGTAAAGGATTAAATCAAAGAAGGCGTAAGAAATGTGTCATTAAGTGATAGGAAATATGTCATTACAATGGTGACATTTCAGAGTTACGGAATTAGAGCATAAGCAAAATATCAGTATTTTGTCAATGGAAATGACAAAATATTTCACTACTCGGTAACTGATATTGTAAAAACGTCGTACGTTAAAGGAAAATTTAATTATTTACCAGTCATTGATGCCTTAGATGAATTTATGCAATAATTTTAGCAAAAAAATGTAAGTTTAAAAGGAATTCATTAGATTGAAGAAATATAAACCACTATTTAGACTTTTCCTAAGAATAAAACAATCAAGCTTTATTCAAAAAGGTGTAAAAATAATATTGCAATCATAAGTCCGGAAAGAAACTTGAAAAAAAAAATTTATGTAAAAATTTTTTTTATTAAATGTTAAAAAATTTTCATGTTAAAATACATGCTCGGTTTCATTTAAACTTTTTAAATTTATTGGTCAAGAAAGAATAAAGAAATAAAGGAGTTGAATTGGTGAAAATATGTTATTGTTTAACATTTCTAAACGTAAATAACATAGTTTATACAAACTTTGACTTCAATAGAACTGAATAAACCATATTGCACTTTTTAAAATTTTACTATTATAACATTTAAGCATTCAATAATTTTGTGACTGTACCATATTAAATGTAAATATCATACTTATCAATTTTTTTAAAGTGAAACATAAACATCAAATGTGTGAAGTGTTATTAAATGAGTTATATTGCCGAATAGAACTGCAGGATTTACAAGCAAGGAAAATTCCATTAAAAATGTAAAATATAATTCACTGAATTTTATTTAAACAAGAAAAAAATAAAATTTAATTGCATGAAACATTATTAAAGGAGTTATACTGTCCCAAGGAGCTGCAATATTTTCAAGCAAATAATTTTTTTGGATAAAATATATAACAGTTCCTGAATTATCAAACGAGGTATACAATAGTATTTAATTCGTGAAGTTCTGTTAAATGAGTTAAACTTTTAGAGGAAGTTACCACACTTAAAACAAAATAATTTTCCAAACGTTAAAAGAAGTTAACAGCATTAATAAATACTGCGTCGAGCGAAGAATTATAGTAATTAAAAAACAATATTTATTACGTTGAATTGAATGAAAAATTATTATTTTGATGCATGGAATTTCAATATCTGCAAGAAAAAATCTATTCATTGATTATAGAAACTATAATATTACAAGAATTATGAAAATGATTGAAACAATTATATTTAATTCGTCGAATAACAGAAAATAAGTTGTAGTGTGACATGAAACTTCAAAGTCTGAAGAAAAAAAATCTTCATTAATAGTGGAAAGTATAATACTACAAGAATTAATACAGCAAGCATAATATTTAATACTTTAAGTGAAATAAAAATGAGTTGTACTGCAACATGAAACTTCAATATTTACAAGCAGAGAATTTTCCATTAACCGATCATTAGTTTACTATTGGTGTGTTTTGTAGAACTCAGAGAAATACAAAATTTGATTCATTTTTTTTTCTCCATTTCTACTCGGAAAATGATACTGAAGCGTATAAGATTAATGGTTTGATGGCAAATAAAAAGCTTTATGAAAGGGGATGAAGCATACTTTAATTTTAACGGAAAAAGAAAGCGTTTGTTAGTTTGGTAAATAAAAAAACCATTAAAACGAGAACGTTAAGAAATAACTCCACAATTTGAGATCAGTTTGCAACTCGGTATTTATTTTTTTCACCAAGCAAATAATTCCAAACCTGTTTTCTTTTTTTCCCCTTTTTTCCGGGGGAAATTATAGAAGCGGCGAAAAAGGAATTTCCGTTAATTAACTAGAAGACCTAGCATTCACCTGATTGTTCATTTTCTTACAATTTCTTTTTTACTCTCAGTCATTTTATCTTGAACATTAAGGATATTTTTTTTCATTTTTGGTATGTACTTCTGGAGTTTTCTTACTCTTCGGAAGTAATTTGCTTAATTTCCTGTAAAAAAGCACGAAATGATAAATTCGTTTCCTTTATACTAAAGCTATCCGGAATATCTAATTCATCGACATCTGGGGAAATCTTATTCATACAAGTGACATTCACGCTGTATTTTCTATAACGTTTAGAAACATTTTCCTAATTAAATATGCTTAAGTGATTTGTTTTATGAAATATATTTGTTGGATATTTTCATTGGTTCTTTTATCTAAATCGTAATAATTGATTTGATTACGTGTTTTGAAGCAATCAAGGATGAAAAAAAACGGAAATTACTTATCCTTTATGAATGAAATTAATAACGTTTAAAAATGAAGGCTAATTCATTACAAGGGATGCCTATATAGCTAAAAACGTTCAATGTTTCATTATTTTATTACGGAGATGCTTAACGCGACCAAATTCATTGTATAGATATTTTTCATTCGATTATGCAAGTATGAATTATTTAATTACTATTACATTATAATTATTTTCTATTTATGTGCTATTATTATTAATTAAAATGAAATCACATAAATTAACGTAATAATAGATTTGTAGGTAAGTTTTGTTTTTACTACTTAATATAGTCTCATGAAATGCTCGAAGTTCCGGACATAAATATAGCCGAACATAGCCAAACTTTTTCATAAATATTTTCCATTCAATTAAGTGTGTAGGAATTATTTAGTAAGTATTTAATTGGTTTTAGTTTTTACTGATTGCTTAAAGAATATTAAATCATGAAAAATAAAACATTCGCAGAGAAGACATTTCTGATACAATTACATTACTGTTAAGTACTGACATTTATGAAAATTAAAAACCATAATTTTAGTTAATAAAACCAAAATATGCGGTATTTAAAACATTCATTTGGTAATTTAGCAGTGCATGCGATAACTGTTTTTCTGAAATTCTGCTTTTAAAATAATAGTACTTATTACCACACAATTTGGAAAAAAAAATAATAATAATAAATAAATAAAAAACAGAAACGAAATTTAACCATATAAATGATTTTTTTAATATTCTAATTGTCCTGAATTATCTTTTTTTTTCCTTAGTGTACTGATGCATCTTGAGTTTAAGATTATGTAAAAATTTTACTTTCGTGTTGTTAAAAGCTGAATAAATAAATACAAACAAAATTTGATATTAATAGCACATCTACGCTGTATGATCTGTAATTTTCAAAATTATTGATGCATTTTTTTTTACCAAATAATTATTCGAGATTATGCATGAGATTATGCTTTTATCTAAGGATTTAAAATTAATTTAATTAAGTATTTAAAGCAACCAGGCTTAAAAATGTGAGAATTATTTAACTTCAATGGACAAGTTTGAGGGCTTTCAAAAATTAAGTTAAAATCAAATGAAGTTAAGTTGCACAGTAAAATGAATTTCCTGAATATTTTGAAAATTTGATTATGTGTTGGAAAAAGTGTGTTGTTAGTTCTTTACATATTTGGATGCCAAAGGAAAATAGTTCATTAAATTTAAAACATAAAATGTATAGATAGCATATTTGTTATTAACATCTGATTTTCTTTTCGATTTTATTGCAAAACGTTAATAAATGAGATAATAATTAGCCACATCTGGCACATTAAATTTCCAGGAAATCTCATTTACAAAAGTGACAAATAATTGGAAGTGATTCATTTAGAACATACTAGATGTGTTCTTAAGATATGTTACATTCGCAACAGATCACATTCTACATTGGGCAAAAAACTCTTATTTAAAAATGCATTACTTAACAATGCATTAATAACGTATTCTTACTTATATTAACTTAAAAAATGAGGATTTAACTTCAGTGAATAACTTTATAAGATTTAAAAAATGAAAGCTTCTAAACATGTTTAGAATTTTAATATGTTATAAAGGTGACATTAACTACTGACAAATTTATTTTAAAATAGTAACAATTAATTCAATTTTGAGGGTTGAAATTTATTAATTAGTTTTGTTTTGCATATGTCGATAATATAAAGAAATAGAAAATAAGATAAATGCTCATGAGCCTACATCATGATAGTTCGAAAAATAGCGCTTGCACCTGCTGGTTTAAGTTAACATTCAAAATCATCTAAATTGAACAGTGCAAAATAAGGAAAAAAATACGAAAAAATAACAAAAAACTGGTAATTGCTTTTATTCATTGAACAAAAGGTAAATATATATTTGAAAATGAAAGATTATCCATGATATGAGAGGTCATGAAATAGCCACAAATATTTCATTATTGTATAATGACGACATTAAGCACGTTCAAATTAGTTTCCTGAAAATACTTCATTAGGGTTTGCGTGGGTTGATTGTTTTTTTTAATAAGTATTTCATTATTTGTATTCTAAGTTTATGGAGTTTAAAAACAAATATTCATTCATCTAAAAGTAATAATGTATTTGATATAAGTCATCAAATAAATCTTTTTTTATGATTGCCTCATAGTCTTCTTCACAGTTTTATTGATAAAAATCAATATGTATAATACTAATTTGTTATGGTTTACGAAAAAACTATAGCAAAAGCTAATGCGCTAATAAAATAAGTTTCAACATATTTTAATAGAATGTATTAGAACGCAAATGAATTATAAACTTAGTTTTTTTTCATAAGAAAATAAAATTTTGACTAGAATTTTGATTTTGAAATTAATCTTATATCTATCATAGTTATAATATTTTCTTAATAACAAACATATTTCATTCTGAATATATAATGGTAAAAAAATACTACTGATTGAATATTTTAGAATTGCACTTTAGAAGTTATAATAGAAACTAAATATTATGAAAAATCTATGAAAATGTCTTTGTTAGTGTAATAATTATAAATTAAAAAATTTTAGTGAACTGCATTTATTAATTTGCGATTTTTTTTTAAAAAATCGGTACTTTTGTAGCATATTTAGATAATTTTAGTTTATTTTCATGCACTACGAATAAGATAAAAATAAATTAGCTTTAGAAATTAAATTTATGATATAAAAGCTTTGAAATTGATGGCATATGTGTATTTTATCTAACAAATATAAGACTATGCAAACATTTTCGTTAAATAAAAATGCAACCCTATTTTTTTGAGCATTGAAATGTAATCGAAAGATGGCATTTGTCGGTACTTTATACCGGGAAAATAATTAGCGTTAATATCTTATAACTGACTTTAATTTTAGCTTTCTTTTAATTCTGAATTATTTCGTTCCTCATTTTTCGTTAAAAAATTTAACTAACCTTATCAGATAGCCTTTTCTGTGCTGTATACAAATTTCAAAAATTTTTAATATTGTGGATTTTTAAAATCTTGCTGAAATAAAGGATCAAAGAAAAATGTCGTTAATACTTTTATATCAGGAATTAAGAATATTTGAATTTTCTGAAATTTTAATGAGTATATAAATATTTTGATAAAAGGAGACACATATTGATATGAAAAGAAACTGAGTGTAATTAAATATGTATTTTAATTATCCCATTTTCAATACAAATATATTTCTTATTTAGAAAATTTTCAAACTATTTAATTGAAGTTTAACTAAAAAAAGGATTCCAAATGTAATGTGAGAATCGTAATCACGCGTGTAAAATTATAATGGGAAAAGTAAAACAAAGTGTAATATCTTATATTAAGAAAAAAATCTAATGAATATTCATATAGAGAGAAAATAACTAAATTCGATTGCAAAAATTGAGAAAAAGTGGTACTAAAGGTGTATACGTGTTTTCGATTATTAATTTTAAGGCCACGATCGTGAGTATTTAACATACTATTTTCTCTGCATGCTTGGAAAAGCTTCCCATCATGAGAGACATTTTTTTAAAATAAAAATTAAGATCAGAACATAATACTTATTATGATGTTAATCAGAGCTGACGAGAGGATTGTCCGATCCACTCGATATTTTATAGCCGCTATTAAACCAAAGTCAGCCCTATATAGACTTGTTCGATTTTGCCGATATTTTATAGCCACTATTTAACCAACATCGACCTTATATAGAATTGTACGATTCAGCTGACATGTAATAGCCATTTTTAACCAATATCTGCCCTATATAGAATATTCAGATTCACCCTATATATTATAGCTATTATTTAGCCACTATAGGCCTTTTGTAGAATTGTCCAAATTCATTCGATATTTTATACCTATCATTAAGTCAAAATCGGCCCTATATAAAATTGCTCTATTCACTCGATATTTCAAAACCTCTATTCAACTCGACTGAACAGAGGTTATAATAATTATATATAATATAATAATTATTTAATATTTGAATTAATAATACTTGTGAGCAACTGTATAATTTATATTATTTTATACTCTAATAATTATGTTGGTTCAGTAATAGCAATTTAAGCTTGATTTCTAGTGATAAAATATACGAAAGTATTGTAATTATCTGTAAGAAAATATGCTGAAATTAGGCATCAACATTTCACCAAATTTACAAACTATTGTCATTGAGCAATATATAAGCGTAACAGTGTTTTAATATGATTTCTTTTATGTAACAATAATAATTAAAAACCAAAATTAGAAAACTATAATGAAATATAATATGACACTCGCAATCGTTGAGAATTTTTTTCGTATTTAAAGAGTTGTTTTATATTATTAAAAGTACCTGAAATATTTGTGGTTACTATTTCTAAAAAATTAATTTCTAAACATTCATTGTAAGAATTTAAAACCTATAACAAAAACTAGCCATTTCATGTCTTACATACAGTATAATAGCACAGTTTTCATAACTTTCAGCTGAGATCTGTGTGCAGCGGCACGTAATGAGCGTGAAAATTGTTATAGCACAACTTTCGTATGAATTTTAGTTTATTCTTGATTAGGTTCGCCATCTTCTATATTAAAGAGATGCCGAATATTAAAGAACTTTCACATATTTGGCACTTTACCTCTCTATATAGTGATAGATAGCAGGTAGACGAAATTAGTAAGGTCTAAATGCGGATTCATACATTTTATTTGCCCGTTTCCATAACGCTTATCTTTACTGCTTACATACATTATATACTAATTACTTACTAAATAAATGAAATTCCAAACTTAACAGAATTAAAAGACAATGTTCTCTATGTTTGTAAGAAGTTCTGCAGATACTTCCTTAACTGCGGAGAACAGTTTATGAGAATGCTTCTTAACTCAACCAATAATAGGGTAACTACATTTTTTAACGATACTTCTTACGCGCGAGATCTGAGATAATTGCATCATCTGAGAGTTCTTCAAAGCATGTCGGATTTAAAATTGGTTGCATTTCGAGAATAAAGGTCAAAATTGAAGTTAAGCTTGAACCAAAAATATGAGAAAAAAATTGCGTTTCTTAGAAGTGCCAAGAAGAAGACTTCCAATGGGATAAAAGGATCACTTCCCACTTTCACTCTATTGTTGTTCACTCAATCATGTTCAGTGTCGATACAGCCAAGTGGAAAGATGCCGGGACCCAAAATCCAATTATAAAAGTTCTGTAGACACTATTGCATCTGTTCACGCGAGGAATATCTTTCTTTTGAATTGTCAAGAAAGTGAGGCCGCAGTGATAACAAAGGATATTTTTTTTCGTTTGTAAAAAAATTCACAAAGCTATCTGGAGTTTAATATTTAGAAGGTTTCTATGTACTGAATGAATTTTTATAAATCTGTGAAAAATTATATGAAATAAAACGTTTGAGTCAATTAGAAACTTGAATTTCAAATTTGTTAGAAGCCAACATGGATGAGAATGTATATTATGCTTATCGATTATTATGTTAGTTGATTAATTCACTTTCGGACTCCAAAATCAAAGCAGAACCTTGAGATTAATCATGTTGCAGGTTTTGAAGGTTTTTTTCTGTTAAGCTGCTAGTTTCGAAATAGCATACCATATTTGGGAACAAAGAACTATGAGCTAACTGAAGAACTATGAGCAAAGAACAATGAGCTAACTTCAAAGCAATATTCTGTGTGTCGTTAACGCTTATAATATAAGCATATGATATTAATTTCTAAGTATCTAAGTCAATTATAGGGAAATATGTAGTATAACACCTTCAATTAAATTTTCTAAGCATTATCGTGGTGGCTGTTGTATTACAAATATGCAAGGTACTAGTTTATGATTACAAATAAATTAGTGAATTTAATGTCGCAATATAACTTATTAAAAACTTATCAATCTTGTAGTCTTATTTTGTAATCTTGTAGTAAAACTTAGAAGTCTTGTACGAATTTATTGTACTTATTCCTACAGTATAAAATGTCTGATCAAATTCCAGTAAAAATTAGCAGCAGTCATTCACCAATGCTTTTAAACATGAGATCCATTTTTACAGGAACATGTTACGGAACAAATATTCTGATAAATCTGATAATATTTTTAAGTTTATCTTTCTATGCTAGCTGCAAACTAATTCATTTGTCTTGATATATTCCGATTTTCTGATTTGAATGCTTCCAGAATTTTTGAGTTGTTAACCAACGGGAAGGTCCCTTAAAAATGTTTTTTCAGTACATTTTATCTAATATCTATTACTTTTTTGTGATTTGTCTTTAGAGTAGGGAATATGATTATGAGATAGATTGCAACTTAGATGAACCAGATAACTTCCTACAGATAATGAAACAATAACAGATATAACGTTACTTGATGACATATTTTAATAAAAATTCTGTAAATGATTTCGCAACAGGTTGCAACTCCCAGTCAATAACATTTTCTGTGTTCATGTGACAAAAAAATGAAAAAACGAAGAAGATTTAAATGAAAAGCAACAAATGTATTTTGTAGGAGATTTGCAACAATTTTCTACATTCTGCGATACCATCTCTTCATTACTATCTTGGAGTTAAAATCATAACGGATGTATATGATATTACTTGATAATGATTTTTTTAATCCTACTTACGAATTCGTAAAAGATAGCAACTTTCAGTCAATATGACTTTCTGTGTTCATGTGATAAAAAAAGACGATTTAAATGAAAAGCAGCAAATATATTTTGTAGTGGATTTGCTAAAATTTTCTACATTCTGTAATACCTTCTCTTCAATACTATCTTGGAGTTAAAATTATCACGGATATATATGAAGTTACTTGATAATGATTTTTTTAAATCCTTTTTACGAATTCGTAAAAGGTAGCAATTTTCAGTCAATATGACTTTCTGTGTTCATGTGATAAAAAAAGACGATTTAAATGAAAAGCAGCAAATATATTTTGTAGTGAATTTGCTAAAATTTTCTACCTTCTGTGATACCATCTCTTCATTACTATCTTGGAGTTAAAATTATAACCGATATATATGATGTTACTTGATAATGTTTTTTTTTAAATCCTACTTGCGAATTCGCAAAAGATAGCAAATTTCAGTCAAGATGACTTTCTGTGTTCATGTAATAAAAAGAATAAAGACAATTTAAATGAAAAGCAACAAAGACATTTTGCTGTTTTTTTACAGCAATTTTCCACTATATTCTGCTATGCAAACATCCCGAAAAGGAGATTATTTGCGCGATGTAATTTGTTGGTTAAAAACCCTATAGGACGATTTCCTAAATTAAAAAAAAATCACACAAACATCTACAGTTTAGTTTTCATTTCAAATTATTGTATGCCTCCGGTTTGATCAACCATTAATGTTGTTCAGAAATCTATTTTAAAAAGACCCTGAAAAACGGGTAAAAGCAGAGAATAACATTTGATAATCATCTTGAGATGCATGCATAAATCTAATTTTAGAAAGAATGAAATACTGACTTTTAGTAAAATTTTAAATTCCCCTTTGAAGGAGTATAGATTTTAGCTGAACAGTAATTTTTAGATTTAAATGGGGTTCTTTACAAAATGTAAAACTCTTGAAAGATCTTTCTGATAAGATTATATATTAGATAGCGAGATGAAATCTGAAAGAATTAGCTTTTACCATTCAGCAAACTTCTCTGTGAAAGATTAATGCTTACTCACCGTTGAAAAAAAATATTTCAAAAGAAGAATGAAAGAATCCTTGCAAGATAAAAGGTGAGAAGAAGCAGCTTCTGTTAGGAAAATACAATAAGATTCTCCATGAAAGGGATCTATCAGTAAATTTGATCAATTAGAATAAAATATTAATGTCTGATTTATGATTCATGCCTTGCTTATTGAAATGCAAAATAGAGCATTTTTAATTCAAAATTTAAAAGTTACAAAAATCATTAAAAATTAATACTTTAAAATTAATTAAAACTTCGTAGCTAGTATCATACTTCCCTAAAATACAAAAGATTATCAACTGTAAAGAATGAGTTTTTTTTTATGTTATCGAGTAATTTCTTCTACACTCAACTTCGATACATACATTTAAAAATCATTGTATTAGTTGCTGATATTAACTTAAGTGGTTTAATATGATATTGGAGCCAATTATCATATTAAGAAACTATGATAATTTTTCAACTAGATTTCAACTGGAATAATTTTTCAACTAGAAATTATTGTTCCTTATTTGCTTTGAGAAAATTTTATTTAAGACTATAGTTTTAGATTTTAGACAGCAAACGACCAAAAATTTTGGATACTTACAATAAAAAGTCTGAATACTTGACATATTTTGGTATTTTTTATTATAATATGTGTTAGGGGTTACCGGTATTATGTTTCACACAAATCTTGTTTTCCTTCATAAGATGTTGAAAATAGTTTTTTTTCAAGTTAGTTTAAGCTAGATTTCTAATATGTAATTATAGCAAGAATTCGCGCTGAGGCCAAATTTTTTTTAGTAACAGATAATAGATTTAGTAATAGATAAGATATATATATANATTAATTAGTTCATTGCAAGCGGCATTGCAAGCGGATTTGCACATGGAAAAATTATACAAATTAACAAAGAAGTTAGTTAGTAAATAATTTTGGCAACGGATTTCCCGAAATGGATTTGCACATGGGAAGAATACGTAAATTAACAAAGAAAATTTTTAGTAAGCATATCCACAAAAATATACGATCAATTCAATGATTTAATACAGAATTTTATTACTATAGTTGGGTATCCATTGTTTTTTATCAAATTTTGAAAGAGTTTATTGATTTGTTTTTTCGGTAAATAAATATTTCTACATATTCTTTTAATTCTATTCATTTCATTAAAATTGGTATTTAAGTAGATGCTCCTCGAAACATTAGAATGCCAATTAATTAGTTCATTGCAAGCGGCATTGCAAGCGGATTTGCACATGGAAAAATTATACAAATTAACAAAGAAGTTAGTTAGTAAATAATTTTGGCAACGGATTTCCCGAAATGGATTTGCACATGGGAAGAATACGTAAATTAACAAAGAAAATTTTTAGTAAGCATATCCACAAAAATATACGATCAATTCAATGATTTAATACAGAATTTTATTACTATAGTTGGGTATCCATTGTTTTTTATCAAATTTTGAAAGAGTTTATTGATTTGTTTTTTCGGTAAATAAATATTTCTACATATTCTTTTAATTCTATTCATTTCATTAAAATTGGTATTTAAGTAGATGCTCCTCGAAACATTAGAATGCCAATTAATTAGTTCATTGCAAGCGGCATTGCAAGCGGATTTGCACATGGAAAAATTATACAAATTAACAAAGAAGTTAGTTAGTAAATAATTTTGGCAACGGATTTCCCGAAATGGATTTGCACATGGGAAGAATACGTAAATTAACAAAGAAAATTTTTAGTAAGCATATCCACAAAAATATACGATCAATTCAATGATTTAATACAGAATTTTATTACTATAGTTGGGTATCCATTGTTTTTTATCAAATTTTGAAAGAGTTTATTGATTTGTTTTTTCGGTAAATAAATATTTCTACATATTCTTTTAATTCTATTCATTTCATTAAAATTGGTATTTAAGTAGATGCTCCTCGAAACATTAGAATGCCAATTAATTAGTTCATTGCAAGCGGCATTGCAAGCGGATTTGCACATGGAAAAATTATACAAATTAACAAAGAAGTTAGTTAGTAAATAATTTTGGCAACGGATTTCCCGAAATGGATTTGCACATGGGAAGAATACGTAAATTAACAAAGAAAATTTTTAGTAAGCATATCCACAAAAATATACGATCAATTCAATGATTTAATACAGAATTTTATTACTATAGTTGGGTATCCATTGTTTTTTATCAAATTTTGAAAGAGTTTATTGATTTGTTTTTTCGGTAAATAAATATTTCTACATATTCTTTTAATTCTATTCATTTCATTAAAATTGGTATTTAAGTAGATGCTCCTCGAAACATTAGAATGCCAATTAATTAGTCTATTTATATTGAAATTAAAATTATTTCTTTTATCGTATAAATAAACAAAGCAGATATTTTCATCTTTTATAATACCCAATTCCAAAAAATTGAAATTAATATTATCATCATGATCACGAAGCAAGATTAATTCCTCAGGGTAAATATCATTTAATAAAATAGTATAATCTTGAAAATTGAAGATAATTAAGTCATCAATATATCTAAAAACAAATTTAATACGAAGAGTATAATTTTTTTCATAATAATGCAAAAATGAGTTAGCCAAGAGAGATGACTAATTTGATCCTTGTGGTATTCCCTCAATTTGAAGAAAAATATCCTTTCCATTATAAAGATAATTATTAAAAAGACAAAAATTAATCAGAATTTTCCAATAATCAAAATCGCAACAAGGGATATTTTTAAAATCATGGTAATAATTCAAAAGGACATCTTTTCGTTTAGAAAGGGGAATTTTCCGGTAAGGTGTTACCGTTTGAATGTAAATATGGCGAAGTGAATGCTTTAAAATACAGTATACTTTGGTTATCTTAAACATAAATCTGTTTTTTTTTCTTCCCTAAACAGAAATGCCATTTTTATTCAATGTGATAATTTTACCAGAAAAGTTTTCTCCATGTGGCAAGGGTTAACAATTGATCCACAGTGTAGAGAGATCTATTTTTCTGTCAGTTTATTTTTTTTAAAAACTTTTTCAAAGTATGTGTAGCTTTCATCACGTTTTTCACGTCATCGTGTGCTTGCACGGAATCCAAATACCTAGTTTCGTTTTCCCAAACCATCCAGTTTGCAGAAGAATCAATGCTTCAGAAAATCAATTCTTTCTCTCTCTGGCTTTCTTTTCTCGTTTCAGTCCCATTGGACCCAAGATAGAAGACCGACTCATGAGACTGTTGCATGACTGGGTATGTCATCTGCATCGCATTTCTTTCTTTGATGCTGAAGTAAACGTGTCCAATCGTGCAAAGCTTTCGATTCTCTGTTGACGAGATTTCTGAAGTTGCAGATATTTTTCTGAGAAGTGTAGAAAAGGAGAAAGTCTTCTTAGATTTTTTCATCTAGTTATGAAGGATTAGACTTTCGTTGCAGACGAAGAGACGCTGTTTTTAGATCTGACAATATCCTTTTTTTTTTTCAATTTGATTCTAGTACTTTAGTCGGAGAAAAGGTATTGAATATTTGAAATCGAATAGACTTTATATTTACGCTTTCAATAAAATTTGAAACTTTTAAGGACATACAGGCTTGCGAATAAAAGCAAAATACGTTGTAAATCGCAAAAAACAACATTTATTTTAACGAGAAAACCTCTGGAAATATTTTAAAAATGTTCTACTTTTAAATATAAATAGTATTTGAAAAGTTTTCCTGAAAGTATACAATTTAAATGATATGAATGAGAAAGTTGCAATAAATTCTGTATAGGCGAGAATACCAGTGAAATAGATTACACGCATTAAAAAAATACGCACTTTCATCGAAACTGTTTTAAACATTTGAAGTCACAATAATTTTGTCCCTTTTTAACCAAAGTAATTCAAATTATAAGAAACAACAACTGTTTCAAAACTTTTAAAATCGTTTTTTTTTATCGCTTACATGACATAGTTCCAGAAATGGAACATGGAGTTTAAATTTGAATTAAATGAGCAATTAAAATCTAAATGAAACTTTTCATACATCTAACATTTTCATTATGAAGTATTGTTTTGCTTTTAAATTGGATCCTTTAACCATCATTTGATTTTTTATGTATTTTAGAATTTTAATATAATTTGTAAAAAACTTTGTCTTACTTGCAATATAGTTTATCTAAAATATAATTTTTATAATACGACTACAATTCTTAATGAATTTAATAATTTTTTCTTTATATCCGAAAAAACTTACTAATTTGATGCCTATTTAGTATTTTTTTAAATTGACTTAAATACCACTATTCGTCTCAGTTTGAATGTTTTTTTTCATATCCATTCAATATTTTTAAAAATTTTGCAACATAATTCAACAACTTGAACTGATATATCAATAGACTAATAAAATTATAAAAAGTAAAATAAACCAAATGTACTTAACAGTGTTTATAAATCTACAAAATGTTTCAAAGATTTAACTTATGAAGGTTAATTTTGAAAATTTGCCTCAAGTCTTTTCAAGTTACACTCCCAATTGGAAAATGTTTAAATGATTTTTTTTGAAAGGGGTAGAAATTTTTGCCTAACATACAGATTTGTGAGTTATTTCGTATTATATCATAGTTTTAAACTTTAAAACTTAGGTATATAATATTCCTGGTTGTTACTCTGCCATGCACATCTATTTTGAATAAGAACTTTTTCTTCTCAATATATTAGTCCAATAATTAGAAATTTTAAAATGATTCACCTTTATTTTCTCTTTGTTAAGTATCTATTACGAAATTTGTAAGTATAGAAATATTGGAGTACTATATTTTTCCACATTCTAAATTAGCTTCAAAAAAGTATAATAACTGTCCGAGCTAAAGTTCAATCTCATTTAGCTAAATAAATAAATTTATTTCATAATAAATTTATTTATTTAGCTAATAAATACATTATTTAGCTAAATAAATAAATTTATTTCTATACTTTATTTAGCTAATTTCATTTAGCTAAATAAAGTATAGTAAAATTGGAGTACTATATTTATCCACATTCCAAATTAGCTTCAAAAAAGTATAATAACTGTCCGAGCTGAAGTTCAATCTCATTTAGCTAAATAAATAAATTAAAAAACGATGAAATGAATGGGATTTATACCTGGAAAAAATAGTTATGCAATCAAAAGTAACAAAATAGGAGAAAAGGCGAAAGAAATTAAGGTGAAATAGAATTAGGTTGAAACATATTTTTGGATGAAACAAAACAGTAAATAAATGGTTTAAATACTTAAAGATTTAAGCATTATCATGATTTCTTTACCGAGCACCTGGTTTACTTACTATTGAAACATTTTACACAATACATATGTTTTAAGGTATTTTTGATCAATTTAAAGTATGAAAATAATTATTTAGGGTGTTCCTTTTTATCATATACTGCAAAGTAATGCGTGATTTACTAATTCAATCGTGCTTGTTAATGTTTCAATTTTTCTCTAAGAATTAAAACAAATTTCACGTTTATGGGCTTAAAGTAATTATTTCGTTATGCCGCTTTCAAATTTATGCAAATAACATTGGCATAACAATTTGGATTAGCGACAGAAATTCTTAACGAAGAGGCTAGATTTAAGTCAAAAATCAATGATTCATTAATATGCATTTTATAAATCCCTAGAATACAATCAGTATTCTCAAAATATAAATTTAGTTTTCACATTTACAATCAATATTTTTCAGCGATGCATTAAAAGCTGAAATAAATTATTTCGGGACCCCGGTGATGATTAGAAAGATATGCAAATTTGATGAAATCCTACAGCTATTGATTTAGTTAATTGAAAAATTGTTAATGAAAGGCTTTAGGGGAAAAAAAGTTTAAACTTCCGTGAAGGTCAAAATTTATAAAGCAAAGACTTCTTAATTAAGATTAAATTCATAATTAAAGATTGTTGTATTTTTTTCAAATTTTAACATCGCAAGTAGATCACATTTCAAAATTCTGAAATTATTTTTTAATACTTTGAAATTTATTACTGTATTTAATTTTAATATCAAAATTACATTGAATTCTTTTTGCTTTATATATGTAATCTAAGCGCGCGGTGCTTACTAATTATAATTTTATTCTTTGTAATTTCAGTATATATTGTTTTTATTGAAATTTTAGGGCATTGTTATTTTAATTTAAATTAAAATATTTGCCCAAGGGGATTATAACATTGTTGTCAGTATTTTTTTATTTTAAATTATCCCTTAAAGTTAAAAAATTAACAGTGTTTGTTGCGGAAAATCAGCAGGCAGAAAAGGTAGATATTTTATCTTTTATCGCAAAAAGGTTTTATTTAAATATGTAAATAAGATATATTTTATAATTTTTAAATACTATGCAGTGCTGCGAAATGTATAAAGCAGAGCAAAATGTTGTCAAAAGGGAAACATCCTATGCGCATCTATCGTATGTACTACGTACACAACAAGGAGCCTCCACACTTGAACACAATAGTCAGTACTGTCCAAATAAAACCTGGATCCATTATTAAAGACGACCTGGTTCTATTCGGCAGGAGGTCAATCCCATCGGCAGCGACCACACTCCGAAAGGAGGTAAGGATGGGTTGTTGAAAATCCTACCTGCTCTGTATAATAGGGAACAGCTTCTTCAGTCGGTATGATGGTGTGGGTGGCAACACATACGACACATGATCTTCGTAATATTGATCCAAGATGCCATGACATCACAGTACGATATCCTCTGCACAAATTAAAAATGATATGCGTATACCATACAGAAGGTGCAAGATTAGAAATTATTTAGCTAATAGTTTGAGCATTTAATTTTAAAATATTAATGGAAAACCTCTGATTACTAAATTACACAAAGAAGTTCATTTGGCATTTGCGTGGGAACATCTTATGAAGGATTGGAATTAGAATGACGAGGTCTTTTCTGATGAAAAGGAGTTAATACTAGATGGAACAGAGGGGGCGGAGTGTCTATCTATATTTTTGGTAGGACATCAAGGATTTAACCACATTTGTTTTCCAAACTTTAATTTAGTAGTGGGTCCGATATGGTTCGGATTACTATTGTAGCAGTCGGTACAACTCCAATTATATTTATACAAACTAAAAAAAATATAAATTATATATCAGGATATATTGGAAGATAATTTAGTGCCTGTTTCTCCTCTTATAACTTCAGGAGAGCGGAAATTCCAGCAGGACAATGCGGCAATCACCATACTTCATATTCAACTAAATACTGGAGGAAAGTAAATGAGGTTAAGGCCCTTGAGTGGCCATCTCGTAGCCTAGATCTGAACCCAGTGGAAAACCTTTGGGATATATTAGTAAGCGATGTTCACATTCTGACAGACAATTACAAAGATAGTCGGATTTGATTGGTGCAATCAAGATATCTCGGAACACAATTGATACCAGCGTTTTACGAACTCTATCCGTCTCCATAAATGCGATATTGATAAATGTAATAAAAAAAAAGGAATTTCACCCTAATTACTGATGTAATAATTATACCGACTTTATACTCTCTTTCATTTTACTTTGTGTTGAAAGTTTATTATTTTACATAAAACATATGATTTTTGCTACTGATTTTGTATTGTTTTTTATTTTTGTAAATCATAATCTATGGCTATATTATGAATTAAAATCCTTTCTTCTTAGTTTTATCATTTTCTTCAGTGCTTTATACTTTTTTCCAGAATTATATATTTCTTCAAAAATTATTATGCTTGATATTTTGAACTGTATGTGTGTATATTCGTATGTAGAACCAAAATATGATGCAAATTTTCAGCAATTACTAAAGCCTTTGGACCATCGGTTGAAGGCAGTACGCTGTCATTGTGTAGGACTGGGGTTCGATCCTCAGTGGCGGCTTAAAACCCACCCAGCTTCAGATCGATGGGTATCACTTTACCCAGGAAATAAATTGCATTGGTTTCTAGCTTTAATGACTAGTTTCAATTTTAATTTTCTTTGGTTAGTTAAAACGTATTTCGTTTAATTAAGAAGTTTTTAAAAGAGCAGTGTTATGTGCAAAACTAAAATTTTGGAAAGCATTACTGAATAAAAGTAATGTGCATAAATTTTATTTTATTCAAGTGTCAATCATTTAATTGTTTCAAAGAAGCTTCGTTTTCAACAATTACAGAGCATAATTACCCTTCTTCAAATCTGTTAAATGTCAGATGAAGATCATTAGCATTGACCTTTTTACCTTCACTACATTTATCATCGATTCTCTAAGGACAAGTTGAAAAGGTAGCTGAAAAAATTAAATTACATTTGAAGTTTCCTTGAAAGAGTAAAAGTTTTATCTTATGTCAATTTAATATCATGTTAGGAAAATAACATTTTGAATTTAAGAATATACAAACCATACTTCATTGAACAGTAACTCGTATTATTAAGGAATTAAGCATTATTCTTAAAAATGTATAAATATACAAAATTAAAAAAATATGTATACTATTAAGCTTATATCTTAAAATATTTTTTGAAAATTAATAAAAATTCCCTTCTATTATATTATTTTAAACATTTTGAAATAATTACTTTATTTCTTTAAGAATATAATTTGGATTGATACAATGATATATAATATTTCCATATTTATTTATAATTATTTTTAATTAGATATACATCAATTTAAATCTTAAGTCTTTATAATTTAGCATTTTTGGTGTAATTTTCAGCATTTATTCAATTATTTTAAATCCGAACTATTTATTCTGTAACATTTTATATATTTTCTTCGCATAATTTGAAATAACGAAATTTTGAAGTTTTTATATACTTGTTTCCTAATATTTTTCATTTCAAAAATTGACAAAATTTTTCTATTAGTAAATTAGACTTTAAGCGATTTATCCAAATGCATTAAATTAAATAATTTTAAATTCAAGATCCAAAAAACATTTTCATTTTGCCATTTTCAGATGAGTGTTAGAGTATTTGTAACTTCCGAAATCAAAATCCCAAATGATCGCATTAAATCAGACAAAATAATTGAATACGTAAACAAATTATTTAACGTACCTCGTACTATGCTTTACATTTGTCCTTACATTTTTGTTAGAAAATAAAATTATTGAGTTTTCATAACATGGGGGATTCTGTTTAATGCATTAAGAACACAGACGCGTAATTTGTTTACAGATAAACAAAAATGGTTGATTTAGAGAATGATCAATAAAATAAAAATATCAATATAAGGATCAGATATACCTTTATTGGAATAAAAGCTTCTTAATTTACATAAAAACTAATGAAATTTATTTATGATAGCAGATCATTTTCTGTGCTACTTTTAAAATTTTTTATTATTTAAAGTTAAAAATGGCGGCATAACACATGAAAGTTTAAACTGTCATTACTTCCTAATTATACGTGAATTTCATCATTATTTTTATGCGAGTAATTTTTTTAATTAATCTCAAGGCATAAAATATTAACATTAAAGACGTATTCTAACTTTGCAATTAACAGAATATATCTGTAAAAGACAATCATCTTGAATAACTCAACAAAATGTTTATGAATTTTTGTTTGAGTCAA
Organism: Parasteatoda tepidariorum; assembly: GCF_043381705.1. NCBI lineage: Eukaryota > Metazoa > Arthropoda > Arachnida > Araneae > Theridiidae > Parasteatoda > Parasteatoda tepidariorum. The sequence continues at coordinate 29,338,405 of NC_092208.1, read as the reverse complement.
AAGTCTTAATTTAGCAATTTTTCAGATGGGCCATTTTCTTTTTAACTAAGAGGTTGCATTGCAGCTTTACACTATCAGAAATTGGGCGAAATTGGCCGTACAACATTTATGCAATCTTGGAGTATGATTGCTGTGATGCCACAATTGGCATTACATATTTCCTACCTTTTAAAATATCCTTAATTACTGAAACTTATTATTCTAATCATATTAATTGAATTATGTTTAAATTAAATCAATTAGTTAATTTTTATTTTAAGTGAGTATAAAATATTTTATTCTTTTTTTATCGATCAACGTAACGGCGAACTTTTTGTTTCAATACAAATGTAGACTCATTAGTTCACTGCCGCATCCAGTCGAAAACAAAAATCTATTTATAACTCTTTATTTTTAAATTTCTGATCATAAATATGTTTCAATTACAAGGTTATAATAATTCTCACAGTCTTGTTGGCGATTCGTGATCGCCACGGTATTTTCAAACCCAATATTGATCATGCGGGGTTGGCGTTATTTTGACTATGTTATCTTTCGATAATTCACCAATTTGGAATCTCCTCTCCATGCTTCTGTATCAGTTAGAAATAAATTCATTTACTTTCAATTTCAAAATTTGTTGAGAACTGGGGTCCCTTGCGGGCGTCCCAGTCCCTACCGTTGAATATCATTAGTATTCTTGCTAACAAACTCTCGATGTTGAGAATGCAATCTTGATACCTTTAAGGGATTTCTCATCTTTAACATAATTATATATTTTTTCGAACTGTGGCAATTTTCAACAATTAATAAATTAATTTAATTCAAACGATTTTATTATTTCCTTAAGTAAATTATTATTTTTTGCATCCATAATTTAGATGTGTTGGTAACGGCAAAAACAAAAAAAAAATCATGATGAATCTACTACCACTACATATATATTAATTAATAGTGGTCACCAATCACATCATAATTGCTAAACATCACATCACAATTGCTAAAAATTACAATTTTTGCAACCTTTAAGAGAATATTAATGAATGTTAATTTCCCATGCATTTTTTAATTTTTTTTTTTATTTCGAATTAAAAATGCTGACATAAAACATACAAGTATAAACATTCATTAGTCATAAGTATACGTGAACTTCATTAGTACTTTTATGTTATTAATTTTTCAAATCAATCTCATGGCGCAAAGTATTCAGATCAAAGAGATATTATTCAGTTTATAGAGGTATTTGAACACTTTGCAATTAACAGACTATATATGTAAAAGGCAATCTTCTTCATCCTACTAAACAAATCTTTTTTCTGAATTTTTGCTTAAATCAAGTTTTATTTTATTTATTTTTCAGACGCTTCCTCTTATTTTTTAATTACAAGGCTTTATTTAAGCTTTACACCCGTCAAAAACTAGGTGGAATGGGTTGTTCAAGTTTTACGCCATCTTAAGAAAAGATAGCATAAATTTGTAATTTTTGAAACATTTAAGAGAATATTAATGAGAAGCCATTGGTGAATTTCTATTCATAGGTAAAAGAATTTAATTTATTGTTTTTAAGTAGTGGTGCATTGTATTATCTGAAATGTCGAAGAATTGGGTCAAGGTTTATGAATGATACGGAGTTTTGAATCATATTATTTATCAATTTCTCTACGGGAAAATAAAGTTTAACCATGACCATTATTAAGATGTTTAGATTTCTTAGACTATGATATTGAACACTGAGCAAGAAATATAGTCAAAACTACCAAAATAAGTTAAATTTTACTCTTATAGCTCAATGGGACCAGTAAAGCGCTAGTTAACTTTTACTGACGTTCTTTGATAGGAATTTCGGTATAATTGGGTATAATATAAAAAAAAACACAACTACTTCCACTTAGTAGGAATAACATTTACCATGACGCAATGCTAAATTCCATGCCACTATCCACATAAATCAATTATTAATCAAAAATCGAATATCAATTACTTTTCTTTATAATGCAATAAAATCTGGCGAGCAGCTATTTAAACGATCAAACACTTCGTTTGTTTATTTGTGGCTTGAAGTTAGGCTCGCAGAAAATGCCGTTCATGGGTTAAATTTAGTAGGAATAACACAACCTGTGACGTAGGCTATAATATACCCAATTCACAATGTAGCATGGTCTAATTTTATGTGATAAAATTCTGTAAGTATGGTAACATTTGGTTGTTTTATTATAACACCTTAGAACCTGACATGAAAACTATTTATTCAGTTAAATTGACTTTTCTGTTTTGTATTTTTTGTTGCTAAAAATGTTACTGTTGGAATTATAATTTTTAAAACCAGTATTTTTGGTAAACTGTTACCAAATGAACGTAAAAATACTAAAATGATTGGTTTTAATGCCGTATATTTTGGTTGTTATTACAAGAATTACGATTTTTTTTCTTGCAGAAATGTTATCTCCTTAAAGTACTAAAATTTTATAAGAGTATTTTCTTCCTTCAACATTTACATCATTTATTACTTACAATTAGAAATTTTGCATTCAGTTTGAGTAGTTATCCAGGAATGAAAGTGCTATCATTAATATTTTTTTTCATTATAAATTTCTTCATCACCTCGGTCCATACATGTGTGGACCTTAGCTTCTTAGCTTCTAAAAACTCATTATAAGAATGCTTATAGTTTTACTCTCACTAAAACATTCGTGAACGTTTAAGCTTTCTGGGAAGTCCAATAAATGCAGAAAATGTAAGTTATTTGGGCAGAATTCCCCTTTTTCAAAAAATAGTGATAAATCCAGTGCTCGAAAACGTAAGTAATTTTATATATTATATAATTTAATTTTTTCTGAAAATCTATATGTTTTTTTTACTTTTGACTTAGTAGTTCTGTGATCTATAGGAAGCTTCCAAATTTATATTTACTTAATATTTAAAAATAATACAGTCAAGAACATCCAAGTTCACGCATGCGTACCTAGAAGCGTATGGCGAAAATTTTGACAGTTTAGCAGTCATTTGAAAACTCATCGTATTATGAGTATTTAATTTTATATTTATTTAAAATTAAATACTAATAATACGCGAAATTTCTGACAGTTTAGCAGTCATTCGGAAACTTATCGTATTATGAGTATTTAATTTTATATCTATTTAGTAATATTCGTATGTGTATTCGTTTAATTAATTATTTAATATTTAGGCACATTCATACACTTCATGGCCTTAACCTTTTGTTTTTTCTCCATAATTTTGAATATATCCCCAATAATTAAATTTTTTTTTATAACTAATGTTAGATTATTTTCAATAGTTAGTTATTTTGTGTGGTTTGCATAACTAAAATGGCTTTGAAACAGAGATTTAGTGCTGCATTGCATTGTACTTAGAAAATTTTTCTGATTTTTTTTAAAATTCTAAATAATTGTATTTATCGTTTTATTTAAATAGACCATAATATAACATTACGTATGCTTGTTTCGACTTATGATTCAATTTAACATTTGAAATAATTATCTTTTACTTAGTTAGAACCTAAGGTTCACGTATGTGTACCTAAAATTATTAACCCCTTAACAGGTATAATCTCTTTAATTTAGTGACTTATGGCATTAAAAGGGAAATTCGCAACATAAAATTACTTTTTTCTATATTCCTTTATACTTTAATAGTGAAAAGGATAAATATATAATCTTTCAAAGATTGATGCGTATAGAGTAAACAGCTTCTGCTACTTTGACACTTCCTCCCCAAAACACAATGGATTGACATCCAATCAAATAAGATTGTATTTATTAAAAAAATAAATAATAAAAAGAATCTCAATTTGGTCCGAGCATCATTTTTCTTTCTTGAAGTACTTTCCAAATCAGACTCCGCCTGAAATAGCTATAACATTGACACTTCGGTATTGTGATTTCTCCCATGGGTCGTTGTGGGTTAAAACCTCTCCCCTACGAAGAATCCCCTTATTCCAAAGCACTTAAGTACTACTTCATTTATCATTCTTCTATCCAGGGTTTCCTCCTATACCCATGAATACTCTCCTACACCTCACGGATGAAGTTTGTTACGTGGATATAAAACAGTATATTGGGATAGAAGTCAAACCGAAATTGAGAAATACAGCTACATTACGAAGTTAATATTGACGTTTATTGACTGGAGCAGGCTTCTTAAGTGACGGTTATTGCTACACAATCTTCGCTACTTGGCGAGTTGGCGAAGGAATAAATTAGATCTGAAACAGTTTGTATCGAATTATCAGACAGTTATACATTATTGATGCTGAAAGATGTTTCATAAATTTAGTGAAGGAAGTGAGCTGTACTCTGATGTTTTTTTATCGATTAAATTACACTGAGACATCATTATTATAGATCATTATTATTATAAACAACCATTGAAAGATTGAGTACTTGAGAAACTAAAATGAAAAAACAAGCATATTTTAACTTACAAAAATTGGATAAATATTTTTTTTACAGTTTTTCTTGATAAAGAAAAAGGAAACAATGTCTAGAAAGTGAAGCAAATATAATACGAGAAAGTAAAACTGGATTAAATTTTAAAAATTTTCTTCAGAAAATAAAAATTAATCAGTTGTTCCTACTCTCGGTGTATGTTTTAATAGCTTTTCTCTTTCCCACTACGAATAAATCATAAAACTATTCCAAGTCTTATAATGACTACTAGGACATCTCGTTTCCCATATTTGTCTCTGAATAAAATTTAATAGAGGACAAAAATAGACGCAATCCACACAAACCTTTCAGTTTTAAATTGTCTTTTTTCCAAAAATAAATTTTTTTGTAGATCTAATGAAGTAAGAAACCTCGAAATTTTCACAAATTTTAATTAAATTAAAATTGTCATATTTTGGGGTTGGTAATTTCACACTGATCTCACAATGTCAGTACTTCTTTACACGCATAACTAAAGCTAATGACGAATCACACTTATATGTTTTAACAAGTCATCTTTCTAAACTCTAAAAAACTACAAGTTTTTAAACTGATAAGGAAAATTAATTTTTGAATTTCTAGCCTCAATAAACATTATCAATGTTTTTGCAATTAAAAAGCTTAAATTTCAATAAAGATGTATTCGTCCCTTCATATTACTGCATTGTACGTTATGGGGCAACATATCACAATTCTTTTTTGTAAACTTATTTCACGTCTACGGAAGAAATGAGTTTAATAGAATTCTCAAGTTTTATAAAAATTAACAAAAAATAAATTATTTTGTGACGAAAATGCAATGATAAAATGTAAAAGTATTCCGTCGAAGTATGTTAAATAGTTTGTTCACACATTTACTTATCTGTGTTTCTGTTACATATTTACTAATTTGTGTTTCTGTTACATATTTACTTATCAGTGAGTTTATCTGTGACCATGTATTTCCTAAGTCCAGATTTTCGCAATATAAGTAAGAATACAATTCTAAATATAAATGATCTTTTCTTACATATTTACCTACCTGTGTTTCTGTTGCTTATTTAATTATCCCAAGGTTTATCTTTGACCATTTATTTCCTAAGCCTAGAGTATCGGCTATATAACATAGAATGCAACTCTAAATACAAATGAGAGCTTCTATTGCATATTTAGTTATGTGTTGGTTTATCTGTGACCATTAATTTCTTAAGCCCAGAATATCCGCAATATAATATAGAATGCAACTCCTAACACAAATGAGAGCTTCTATTGCATATTTACTTATGTGTTGGATCATCTGTGACCGTTTATTTCTTAAGCCCAGAGTATTCGCAATATAATATAGAATTCAACTCTAAATACAAATGAGAGCTTCTGTTGCATATTTACTTATGTGTTGGTTTATCTGTGACCGTTTATTTCTTAAGCCCAGAATATCCGCAATATAATATAGAATATGACTCTAAACACAAATGAGAGCTTCTATTGCATATTTACTTATGTGTTGGTTCATCTGTGACCGTTAATTTCTTAAGTCCAGAGTATCCGCAATATAACATAGAATACAACTCTAAATATAAATGAGATCTTACTTTTCCAAGAAAAATATTCCCTTTATCCCCTACTATCTCATAACACAAGCAATTATTCCTAAAATATTAGCACATAAGGAACTTTCATAAGTGAAAGATGTGACTTACTAAATCATTTAGTATTTCTTTGATATTTTTTCAGAGAAAAAACAATCACAATTTGCAATATCTCACAAAACAAAAGCACTTCCACATAAATTGTCTAAGTAATTTCTGTCTGAGTCATTTCCCCCAGACAGTTAACAAAAGCTATTTCCCCCACACCACTCTGTCCTTTACCAGCAAGAACAACACCGCACATCTCCCAAAGGTGGTATCACCGGACGCTTGGACGTATGCCGGACTTTCCCTGACACATGATTTCCAACCGATACTAATATCCTCACGACTAAAGCAATAATTGATGGCCTAAGCGTCGGGGGAGGTCTTGCCAGAATCGGGCTTGTTGTGATCATCTCTACTCGGGATTAACTGTAAACCTAGTCTGTTATTGGTTACTTGGCATGGTAATATATCTCATAGCTTGATATTACTTTTGTATATGAAAGGGAATAAATAAGATTCAAGTAGAAGATTTAACTACTAATAAGCACATAACAAGACATAATTAAAAAAATATTGAAAATTACGATATTATTTTTATGATCTAACTAAAGAGTTAAAATTTTTTTGTAATATTTGTCATACTATATTAACTATCATTTAATTAGATTATTAGGGAACATTCAGCTTTTTTTATTAAAAAAAGCTAATTTAAATAGAAAGTTTGCTCTTAAAATTGTTCGACATTAATTTTAGTGTTTTTCAAGCAAGATATATGTTCAATCACCAATCGGTAATATCAATTTATTTCTAATTTTCTGTTTAAAGAAATAAAGGAAATGATATTGTTTTCGAATGACAAGGTAATATGAAGATGAATACAACATAAAATGCATAGGTACATAAAATTCATAGGTAGCATTAAATGAATAGTGTTGTAACTTTAAAAGTACAGGAAAATGAGGACTGTAATAATAAGGATGTTCAATTAAATGCTTTAATCCGGGAGGACGCGCCGAAATCATTTTATGACCCCAGGCATTTGCTGTGATTTTTAAAAAAACCGGACAACTCCTCATCTCTCTTTTATTAGTAGATAAATTTTTCTCATCCTTATCTGCATTTTGCGAGTAATTAAGAGGAATTGTAGGCATTTGTTTTAACCCAAATGGAAGTTTTAACAGTTACTGTAGTCATAGAATAATTCCGCTCGCCTTTCCGTTTGTTCTACAAATCAATTTTATTCTAGTTGCAAACGAGTTTAGTTCATTATTTTTAGATTTCATCTGAACTGATTTCAACTTGTTTGCAGTGTTCTTGGAAGTTTTTCCGCAATAAATACAAAACTGCTTCGCTATTTAAAGAAAAAATAGGCTAACTGCGAATGGAAACCAATGACTTTTCCTAAATATGAATGAAAATTAGAAGCCTTGCTGCGTCACTTATTAGTGCTCTACGTCTGCAAATCTGTAGTTAATCCGCATTTGAATCATGATCTACAAGTTCAAATATTAAACAGTTTTAACTTGCATTCCCCAAAACAGGAATAAGAAATCTTTCTCAAAATGAAGTTTTGATCGAGAAATCGAGAACTACTGAAACTAACTATTTGTACCCAATTTATTTTCTTCCAAGGAACATATAATTTCTGTGTGCAATTATCAGATAAAATGAAAATAATAATAATACTCCAAAATTACAATGTATAAATTACTATAGATATTCATTGAAGCAATTATAACGAGTAAAATATCATAATTTTTATATTAATTAAAGCGTAGCCAATATCATGCTTTATTAAATTTTATTGCCAAAAAAATGTTAAAAAGCGCCAAATAGCTAAGCAATAAATATCCATTGTCTAAAATTCAAAAGTTATCGCTTTTCAACAAAAAATATAAGACTTTTTAAGAACGTATTAATGAATTGCATTTTAGGTCTTTCCATGATCCTCCCTCATCTTAACGTTAGTTTTTAAAGCTGTTATCCTCCCGGATAAAATATCAATATATTTTTTTCGTATGTTTAAAATAAATTTATTGTTTAAAATTCAACATTTTCTTGTACAGAAAAAGACATTGATCTTTCGAAAAGATGTTTCAAAGTGGTCACCGGGATAAAAATTACAGTAACCCAATGCAATTATTTGCAGATTATCGCTTAAGCATGAGATGATATTCAATATATGATATTCAAATAAAACAGTCATTATTATCAAAATTTATTTCTGAAAAATAAGTATAAATTAATGATTTTCATAGTTTGATATAAACGCAAAAAAATGCTGTAAAGCATAAAAAAATTGCATTCAAGAATTGCAGCATTAAAGTTATAAATTAGTTAAACAGTTAAAAAATAACAATGCATATTCTTAAACATAAAGTACTGATATGGAATTTACTTTTAATTATTCACAAAAATATATTTCAAACTAACTGTTTCATAAGAACTAAGTATTAAATAATTAATTATCATAAACTAATAAAATTTTTTCTACAAATTCCTGAATTAAGATGAAGTTTACAATCTCCTTGCAGTTATTTTTAATTAACACGATCATATAAATTAGTGAAAAGGTGTAAACAATAAAATATTGTCTTATCTGTCTTGTTTTATCTGTCTTGTTTTATAATGTTGAGTTAGAATGAAAATGTATGACCTTAAAGTAAATGTGTTTAGGTAAATAACAGAACATGGCAAAAGTAAATTCTACTGCCATGTTACCCAATATATACTACAAATATTTAATTAAATAAATGTTGAAATTATTTATAATTAATCATTTCATTTCTTCCATTTTTCTTATTTGCTATCATTACTTTCTTATTCTATTACTTACTTACATTTTATACAAAAAAAGACCCTAATTTGTATTTTTTTTCTCGATATTTATTTATTACAACTGGAATGCGATGTTTCAATAGGTCATTTGCTTTAAAATAAGTAAAACGATTTTACCAAAATTCTTCTGTACATCACTGCATTACAAAATCGTAATTATTTTCTCCAGTTGCTATAATTCACTTGGTTCTAACAACTAGTTATTGGTTGACCCTATTGGGTTACCTAAAAATTAAAATAAAACGTCAAATATGATTACTTTAGTTCGTGAAAATGTCACACCCAATCACAATAATCATTATGACTTAGGCCACTTGTATCTCATAATTTTAGTTATTTTCATGTTTAGATTGTTGCAGTTCAATTTAATATTTATTTAACTATAAAGCAAAAGTATGTCTCTATAAAGAAGTTTTAAAATTTATTTGTCTCATTATTCTAATTTAGACAATTATAAAGCATTCTAATAAAAAATTATAAAACAAAAATTTGTTTCTTAAAGCTTCGTTTGCTCTTATTATGAGCGTTTCTTTATGAACAACTTATAGGCTATAATAAATAATTCCTATAACTGCTAATAAATGTTTCAAATTTTCTTTTGTTTCTTTGTTTAACCTATTTCTGCATAAGATTGTTTTTGAAAAAATTTATCTAAAAATATTTCATCAACTCAGAGATTTGTTTCACACAATAACAGGCAGTTTCAAGGATTTTGTTGACAATATTTTCGATTTTTATTTCCGTTCAAAGTCATAATTCTGTTTATTTGTAAATAAAAAAAGGAAATGTGCTTTAGTTTACTTATTGTTACTTTAATGTCTATGCATTCAATACATTTGCTAAATCACAGGACAATAAGAAAATATACTTTTTTAGCAAAAGTGCATTTTTATCTATTTCCTTCATATTTTTAACATTTGTTGTATTTATATTTCATGCCTACGTTATAAAAATGCTAAAAGAGAAAGAAAACAATTTTTCAAAAATAATTTTTGAAGCTTTAATTTTTTGAAGAGTAAATTTTCCATAGATTTTCCGAAGCAAAATGGTATATATAAAAATTATTTTTTTTTAAAAAAAAAAGTAAGATCTATTCATAAATGAGTTTAAACTTTATAGCTGAACAAAATTTACTAAATTATGAAAAGATTAAAGAAACATTGCTCATTCTATTTTAACTGCTTTACGCTATTGCCTTTTAATTATCAATAGACTTTTTTCAACATATAATTTGCTTTTTGAATTCTGTTTATTCCTTTATTAATTATGCTTAGCATATTATATAATGGATTTTTTAAAAAAAGTTCTTATAATTAAATAATCAAACTAAATGCTTATAAATAATATAGTTGCTTATAGTTAAATTGAATAAATTACCAAACTAAATACGTTTGAAGACTTTTTAAGGAGGAAGTTGTGTCTAACGTTTGAATTCATAATAACTAATCATAGGAACTAATCTTTTGAATTCATAATGAGTCACGTTTTAAAATTTACCTATTTTATTTATATAATTAATTAATTATATAAAAGACTTAAAAGAGACTGTAATTTTAGCTTCCTAATGAGCAATAAATAAAAAATTTTCAAATACTTTTATTTTACTATAAATAGTGGTTTAAATATGTCTAATATCCTTTTTAATTTATTGTATTTTTTAAATGGGGTTATTCAATTATATATAATATAATTGCACACTAATTAAATGTAATTAAATTTTTATATCAAAAATTATCGTTCGATCATGATATATGCATGAATGCTTTTGCCGTGATAGAAATCTAAAACTGAATTTAAAATATTCAAATCTACTTACATAAACACTTAAATAGAATTTCAAAAATACAGCAATGATCATACATTCAGCAAAATTATTTAGTGACTACTCATTATATCACAGTTGGCATTTAAGCCGTGTTCCTGACACTTATTGAAATGTTAAAAAATATTTCTTGATTAAAAACAAATTTCTAAGAGACTCTTTTGTTATATCCATCTTTTTTAATAAGTAAAACTACCTTTAAAACGTACTACCTTTTTTTTATACGGTGCAATTTTTAAGGAGTATAGATATATTCTAAAACTTAATTGTGTAGTAAAATATCAATTAAAAGATTTCCGATAAAATTTGTAGGTTAAGCATTTTCTTAATTACTTAAGAATTTTAAGAATATATCTGTAGATTTTATTTTTAATGCTACATTCAAATAAGATTTTACGAAAAGAATTAGTCATTTAAATAATTGGATACAAAACTTGAAATTTAGTAACGTATATACACATATTTTTTTTTAGTCATTTCATCAACAACAAGATTATTAAATTATCAAAGTTTTTTAAATGAAATTGAATGATAATTGACTTTAAGTATACGTTAATGCCGTGCTTCCCAAGCTTATGACTTTAATGTACCCTTTCTAAATTTTTTGTAACACTGTGTACTGCTAATTTAAAAATGAATGCGTTTTGTACTATAAAAAAATGCACAAAAGTTAAAAATCACGACTAGCTGTTGACACTACTAGTTATTAACTGTTAATGCAAAAAATAACCAATAGAAAAATACGTAATGGTAAATTTTCATGACTACCCAGCAAAAACATAAGTTCTGGCCATCTTCGAAATTACTGACGGTACTGATTGAAAAGTGAAGGTGCAAATTACTGTCAGCTGGGTTGATTGCTGGGCCACCCTATGAACTTTTGCCAACATTGTAGGAAGTGTTGGGCCTGTACATTACAAACAGCCGCATCCCGTCAGTCTGTATCTACCCAATGGGCCACCAAGTTAAAGTTGTCTGCTGCCGCCAGTGAAGCGGTTGTACGAGTAACTGTAACTGTGAATTTATTGTTTAGAAAAAGAAGCACGTTGGATTCTTATAATTTTCAAAAAAGGTAAGGTTTTATTTTTTTCTATTACATTGAAGTTATTATTTTAATCATTTTTGATTTACTATTGTTCAAATATGTTTACGACGTGCAGATTTCGGTTTACAAAGAACCGCGTTTGAAGTGCTGTTTTGGCGCTATGTTTTAGATTGGCAATCATCTTTATTCAATTAATACATCATAATTAACACCTTTCTAAGATAGAATAATAAAAAATATTAAATTTAATTCAATGAAAATGTACAGACAAATGTTTTATCAACACCAAGATCGCCGCCAAATTTTTAGCGACAATCGAGCAGTAGCACGCCAAAAACAAATATAAATTCTGTTGTATGATGACTCTTTAAGTGCAATTCATAATATGTTGTAGCATATGATATAAATCAGGTTTATCTAAGTATATTATGAAAATAGGTTTGTATAATAATCAAGAATTTTCATTAAAACTTATTTCTTTATGTTAAATAATATTTAGATTTTAGTTAACTAATTGCTGTTAGTAATATTAAAAATTGTTTCTGTTATATGTATTTCATTTTAATGAAATTTTTGAGCTAAATTCAAGTGTAAAAATAGGTAAAGGTTTAATAATTTATACTAAATAGTTTAAATTAAGATGAAAAATTTATTTGTACATGTTAATATAAATAATTGCGAAGAATCGTGCTGTGAATTCTTAAACAACCTAAAAAAAATATAGATTATGGAAAGTTTTTTAGCACGCAGTTGCTCATACTTAATTGTATATTGGCTAACCCCACTTATACAAAAAAAAAATATTACAAAATTCTTTTATATTTTGAAATCAATGTTAAGTTACTTCATAATTTTTGTTAAGAGTTAAGTGAATAATGTTTTTATTGTGAATTTCAAGTTAATATTCATATAAAATAATGCCCGATTTTTATAGGGATTACA
>NC_092208.1:29272407-29324164 GCF_043381705.1 Parasteatoda tepidariorum | reverse complement strand
TTTTTTTTTAGGAAGCACCTTTCCCTTTTTTATTCCTAGGCATAGTAATGGAGTATTTAACAAATATTTTTTGTTAAAAGAAGGAACTAAATTAATAAAAAAATTTGAAGAAAAGAAATTTCATCAGAGATGTAAACAATGTTATTAATATTTATGTAAACTTTTCATTTTTTGTCTTACATCTATACCAGTTATATAAAGACATTACGGAAATCGTGACATTGGTCAAATCTGTCGTTATTCTTATCTAGTTCTTGTGTTTTTTATATGAGGAAAACATTAATTTCACAAAGCATCACCATTAAAGTAATTTAAGAATTTATTGATTTATAAAGTTATTACAGAATTGTAAAATTATCTGCCTTTTTAACTAGCAAATTTTGAGCAACCTTTTTTCATATGGTTTCAATTCTGGTTTCAATTCAATACATATTATTGTTTTGATGCCTATTTTAATATGAAAAATGTTGTAAATTTTGAAATTTTTTTTGTCAAGGGTATACAATTAAAAATTTAATCATAAAAGTAAAGCGAAAAAGAAATACTATTGATACATTCGTGCATGTAAGTAATATATATTTAAAAGTAATTTTTCTTCTATACCTTTCCTTGAAACAATAATTTACATTAGAATATCATAATTGTTTTAAATATTAAATGCAATAAAATTGAGCACCATAAAATTAATGAAGAAAAAACTGCATGTTTTTTAAAATTAAATATTTTCTGAGAAAAGGTGAGCACAAAATTAAACACCCTGAATAACTTTTCATTTAACAGTTAGATTTTCATGTACTAGTTGTCAATCTTAATGGGTTCGTGAGTCAATATTCAATAATTTCATTCAGAAAGGAATTTTATGTTCAAAATCTTTCTAAATTATAAGACAGGTGTATGTTTTGCATGGTGTTACTAATTTGAAGACTAATTTGATGAGTCAAAATTTATCAATGAAATGATAAAAGCAAAAACTTTTCGATAGAAATTTTAGTTTTAAAAGCTCATTTTCACAAAAATACTTATGTTTTTAAAATATACGATTTGCATAATTTTTATTTTATTATCCTCTCTTTCAGGAGAACTCTTCTGTGCTATTCCAAGTGATTCTATGTAGACAAAGATATGATTTCTCTGTTGTTTTTATTATTTTTAAAATTAAATTGAAATTTGTGTAATATTTGTATTGATTAAGGTTATGTCTTTGTATTTATATGTCTTTGTATAATAAAATGTTTGCAAGAGACAATGTTGATTATTCATTTAACTAATTTCAGGGTACATTCAATTCATTACATGACTGGCTACATTAGTACATTTTTGTCCAATACACCTATTTTTTGTTAAATTTGCTGCAAGACTAAATATAATCAGTAAAACATGAATTCATGATCAGTATCGCACTAAATGATCATCTCTGGACAGCCTCTTAATATTATCGGCTGTAGGTTGTATTTATTTTTGTATAGGGTACAATAGTATCACTAGATTCCTTAAGAACACAGCTTTTATTTTAAAACATATATATACTGACTACAAGCTATTATAGACATATATATTGACTTCAAGTTAAAACTTGAAAAATTACTTGTGAGATACAGAATTTTCATAATTCTGGACAGCAGTTTTATTATTCTGCTTTTAAGTAGAATATCACTGTAAAGAAAAGATTATTACATATGTTTACCTAGTTTAAAAATGTATTGATAAGTGGAAGCATAGATTGTGCACAGCAAATCTTTAGGACTAAGGGGTTGAACTGTGTAAAAAATATTCTTTGCATAAAACAATTTAAATGAAAAAATTAACCTAGAAATATTTTCTTAGTTCATATATTAATAATTTATTCAGAAATGTATTAGATAGCTAGATATTTATTTAGCTAATTGAATTAAATAAAAATTAGGTTTGTGGGTTTTAATTACTCCTGTAACTAGGTCAATGACCTCTCGTAAACCTCTATAAACTAAAGGGATGCTGCTGGGTGTATATAAATTGCTGGCCCTCAATTATTGATTCATTGATTACCCTCTACTGGAAAATGTCGGGCAATCACTCACCCAGCGCGTTTTAGACAGTAACTGCTGGGTTAGGTACTACCGGCCATCGATAGGCCGGTATTGTTGGCTCGACAGAAGGCCAGCCATTCACTTTAGTACAGTTGAAAGTGACTTTTGCCGGCACAGACCCGTCGCTTTAGCTGGTGGCAAACAGCAGTTTTGTGGAGCTGGACCTACAGATTTGTTTTTGCTGGGTAGCTTTGTTTTTAAATAAAAAATTTTGAAATTTTCCTTTGTTGTAAGATATGTCGCTTAAGAACGCGTATCCCCGCTTAACTGTTCCCGTACCCCTGGGGGTACGCGTACCACACTTTGGGAAACACTGCGTTAAAGAAATGAACCTTCGAAACAAAATAATGTATTATTCGCGAATCTCTAGTTTAAGGTGCAAAAACAACCCAGAGAAAATATTATGGTCAAAACTACTAGAATACAGTAAAATTTACAGTGCTTATGGCCCCATAGAGACATCGAAAGCTCGGTTAAGTTTACCGAATCACTTTGGTAATGATTTTGGTAAAATTAACAATAAAGTATGACTTAATAACGTGTGCAAACATTTTAAATTTAATAATTTTTTTGCTGTGACTCAGAGCATGGAATAAAAAACATTAAAGTATACTTTTCATGTTTGTATTTCTTACTAAATGTGTGGTAATACAAACAGTAATTTTGAAAACATCAGCTTATGGTTTGCCGTTACCATATGAAAGGAAACATTACTAAATTTATAGTTTAAATATTGTATATTTTAAATTATGTTATCAGAATTATGTGATTTTTTACCATAAAGGTTATTACTATAGAGTACTGTAATTTTGAGGGAATTTATTTCTCTATTACGTTTACAATCTGACTGATTTATTGCGAAGATTAATAATTATGAATAAGTAAAGGCTACTTCTTTGTAATATTAAAATTTCTGATTCCACTTTAAAACTCTTAAATCTCAGGTCCATCAATTGAGAATGACAGGATTCTATAAATAAAAATTCTAAACAATTCTTCGCAATACAAAATTCCAGATAAATTTAAGGTATAAAATAACGACTCTTTGGGTGCATCATCATAAAATCCATTTTTACAGTAAAATGTTTTACTGTAATTTTCACAGTAATGTTTATTTTCAGTGATTCAGTGATTTTACGATAATTATTACTGCAAAAATTAAGGTATGTTAGATTTTTTTTGTTCTGTGACATGTTTCGTAAATATGAATTCTGTAGTAAAAATTACCGTTATTTTACCACTTTAACATTACCATAATTTAATCCGAAATTTTTTATAGGGAACTCTCACTTAGCTAGATGAATGATTTTTCCATTATTCTTCTATTATTGAAGTGATAATTGGGAAAATTGGTAAGTGCAACAAAAAGGAATTTCAAACATTTATTATTATTTACTTAAAATTTTGTTTTTCCACAATATGATCATTTGGAAACTGTAACTGGATATATCGTGATTTTTATGTATCCTCCTTATTTTTCCTTTACGCTTGTCACGCCCTTAATGAGAGGTTTCCCAATTCATGGGACAGACCAGATGACCCAATTCAGCTGTTTCAAGCACGCTCTGTTTCTGCACGCTTAAAACGCTCCAAACATTCTGAGCTTAAAAGAGAAATCTACTTCTCAAAAGGATGCATTATAAATATTGTGTGAAATAAAAAATCAAAATTCGACTCAACTAAAATTGTAATTTCGCATGCTTAATAAATAAATTTATTAATACTTTAGATCCAAATTTATGCACTTTTATTGTGCATTTATTTGTACAATACAATCTTTTAATTCCGTCATACGCTGTAAAATTTTCTGGATCAAAAGTACCATAAAATCCACCATTTCCGTAAATTTTTACTGAATAACAAAAATATGATATACGTTAATTTTTATAGTAATATATTCTAAAAATGTCTGAATTACTATAATTAAATGAATAGCACTGTAAAAATTACCGTATAAAATTTTAAGGTAAAGTGAATTTTATGGCAAAATGAATTTTACGAATGATGCTACCAAGATGCCAGATTTTCATCCTCAATTTTTTACAGTGACACTATGATTTAGTTATTTTTTTAAATTTCAACTGAAAGAGACTCTTAATACAATACTAAGTTGTGATCTTAGAAGTAACAGGGAATAAGGGCGTTTTTTTTCTATACCTGTTACCCACATTCTATACGCATCTATCTTAAGTACTACGTACACAACAAGGAGCTTCCACACTTGTACACAATAGTCAATACTGTCCAAATAAAACCTGGATTATTTATTAAAGATGACCTGGTTCTATTCTGCAGCACGTCAATCCCTTCGGCAGCGACCCCACTCCAAAAGGAGATAAATATGGGTTGGTGAAAATCCTGCCAACTCTGTATAATAGGGAACAGCTAATTCAGTCGGTATGGTGCTGTGGAATGCCAACACATACGACATAATCTTCGTGATATTGATCCAAGAAGCCATGACAGTCCAAGGGTATGTTAATTAACGGTATTTTCTGGGGCCATTTTCCAACAAGGCAATGTTCGATCGCACATAGAAAGGGTGTCATAGGAATATATCTGCCAAACTACCACTCGTCCCTGGGATGCATGATCCTCAGACTTCTTACCAAACAAGCATATCGGGGACTAGTAGGGATGACAAGTGTGACAACCTTCACTTTTAGTCAATTTAGTATTGTTTTTCCAGCAACAGTGATATGAGATGTCCGCAGGACATTATAAGATAAAAGGTAGGTCTAAGTGCTTAACCGTACCGCATCTTGCATTCGTTTTGGAAGATGCACAAGAGGGTACTAAGACATCCAGTCATTTGTATTTTTATTCCTGCAATAAATGATCAATCTGCTTTGATTTATTTACTCACGCATATGAGCATTCCACTTGCTTCACATTGTTGCATGTGCAATTTTGGTTTTTTCTAGCAATTCATTCTACGTGTGCTAATTTTTCATTCAATGATTGTATATTCTATGCGAATGCTTATGAACTGCATTTACCGTTATCTATGGTATCCAAAACTGATTTTTTTAACCCTTATGGAACCCAATTAACTTCATAATTAATTTATTTAGAATGCTTCAAAAGGACGAGGACAGAATGAAATGATAAATCAGTCATTGAAGGAGAAGTCTATTCGGAGTCACTCGAAATGCTGTAAAACTATGCATAGAATAAAAGCAAAATCAACAAAAACTATAATATATCAATTCCTTTTTACAATATTTCCATGCACACAACACATTTTTGGACTTACTTTCGAATACTACTACAGGATATGATCAAATTTAGGATAAACTTTAGGACACACGCACTATAACGACGTAGCGCTTGTTTCCAAATATACCAGTTAAATATGGAACGCATCCTCTTATTGGCAGGGATCTGAATAAGTCTTAGAGAATCTTCTGTGGTAGTATAAGTGGTGAATGTTTGGAATATTTGTGGAAATGCAGTAAAAATAAAATGTAAAATCATTTTTGCTCATTGCTTTTGCGCAACACCTCTTAGTAATTTGAAAAAGCTTTTGCGAACAGGGTCTTTTTTTTCTTTTTATGCTTGCTTTGCTCTATTAATTTTTTCCCGGCTACTTTTGAAGATTCCAACAAAGCGCAAATCAATGCAACCAGAGGAAATATTTCAGGTTAAAGTTAAATAAGCCCCCAATATTTAGAGAAACCTTAAACCCGATTTTTAACAACTTTAAAAAATTTTATTTTTCTTGAAGAAAGTTTTATTTTTATTCCTCTTAGCCCAAATTATAGTGCATTGAAAAAGTAAATTCAATTTATCACATAATCTTCCAACAAACTTTAGATTTTAATTCTAAAGCGCAATTTTACCAATTCAAACAAAAATTTTACGTAATATAAAAGCCAATATTTACCAGCTACTCAATCTATCCAAAGTAAATATTTTACGTATTCCACACAAATATATCCGATACAGATATATGCGGAGAAACGTGAGATGGGGGGATTTTCTTCCAGTGACATATCCGTCAAGTTGTTTGTTATTTGTTACTTAACAGTATCGGATCATTAATTAAACTTGGAACCGAGGATTTATTAAGGTTTTTTATTGAAAAAAATATTGATCCCAAAGTGTATAGACTAATAGGTTAATATGATAAATTAAGTGCTGTGTTTTAAAGGATTAGATAATGAATGAATGGAGGATTATTTTCCCCGAATAAATTTTAAACGCGGGCACGGAAAATGTTCAACTAATTTCGTGAAATTTTACGTTGTATTTTAAACTTTAGTGTTATGTGCTTTAAGAAAATATTATTTAAGATAAATTATTTTAAAATTAGGTCAATAGAAATTTTAATAACTCATTTAAAACGGGTACATTTTTGCCTTTTCTATTTAACAGTATTACACTTTTTCTTCCCGTCGCATGTCTGACAAGCTGTTTTTTATTTGTTGCCTAACAGTATCGGATCATTAGTTAAACTTGGAACTTAAGATTTATTAAGATGTTTTTCTGAAAAAGTAATCCCTAAGTTTATAAACTAATAGTTTAATATGTTAACTTGCATTTCTTTAAAGGATTAAATGAGGGATAAAAGTTGTTTATTTTCAGCAAATAGATTTGAAAAATAAGAAAAATATTCAACTAAGTTTGCGTTATCTCACAAAGTATTTACTTTAAATGTTAATGTTATGGGCTTCAGAAAGCTAAACTCAATACAAAATGTTATTTTTTGAAAATTTATTAAAAAATAAAATAGAAATAAAAAAAACTGTTTCAATTAAGTTTACTTAGTTATTTTGTTAATCACACGAAATTTTGGATAATCTGAAAAAATAATAAATTTGCATCAATTATCAGTAATAAATCATTTAATAATTTATTTAAAAACTTGCTTACTCGTGAGTTTGCTTTCAATCGCATTAAA
Organism: Parasteatoda tepidariorum; assembly: GCF_043381705.1. Classification (NCBI taxonomy): domain Eukaryota; kingdom Metazoa; phylum Arthropoda; class Arachnida; order Araneae; family Theridiidae; genus Parasteatoda; species Parasteatoda tepidariorum. Next base: position 29,317,195 of record NC_092208.1, on the reverse strand, counting down.
TTATATAATATTTTACACTTGAAAGCATTTTATACTTTTACTAGGAACGTATAATTGGATTTAAATATATAATTTGTATTTTACAGGCGCTCATTTATTTTTTTTTTAAATGAGTTTGTTCGAATTTAATTTGCTCTGAAAATAATCTGAAATATTAGCTGTCAATTAATTAACACTGAATAATATGTCTTTCTTTTTATATTTTTTTCTGTTGCAAAGGATTTTTTACGGATGTTGCATATTTTCACGTCACAAATTAAAATTTTTCGTCTCTCATTCTGTCGTTAAGCTACAGTTTTCTTAAATGGCAGTTTCAGTCTATGTGTTTTCTCGAAATGTATAAGTTTAAAAACTTTTTATTTAACAGTAGATCACGTGAAGGTTGCGGCAAACTTCAAGAGTAGTTAAGACAGATCGTCACTTAGATTTCAAAAGTGCAAATGCCCGGAAATGTCTTTCGCCGCTAGAGACTTTTCGATATTATAAACTGTTTCTTCGTTTCGATTCTATACAGGTCACAATAGGAAAGTACCCCTACCCGCGCACGACGATATTTCCAAGCATGAGTTTTTATGCATTTCTAATTAAGATGAGGTGCACTAACTCTTCTAGAAGTTTGCACAGTTGCGCGAACACCCTAAGACATATTAGGTTTCCAAATTAGTACAGTTCGGTAAAAATGGAAAAAAAAAACTAATTTATAAACATCTGAAGCGAAAATCTGTTATTCCGAAACTTAAGGTAATGTGCGCAATTCATTATATATTTTAAATCAATCCCTCAAGCTATTAAGATAGCACCTTAGTTCCCAAAAATCTGGTTATGTGAATAAAATATATATCCAAGTGTCCCGTATTTTGTTTTGTACACATTGCACACATGCACCCTAGTATTTAAGCTGGAAAAATTACTCAAGGGTATAGAAATTCCTACACGCGTTTAACAACGACTATCTGAAAGGTTTTCTGTCGAAAAATTTTATAGTAGTAAATTACAATTAACTATTTTTTATTAATATATTATACAAGTTTAAAAATTCAGTTATAAAATTTGATAATAACATCTTGCTTTGAGTATAATTCGTTTGAATACAATCCGAAAAATATTATCTATTTTTAATCTGGTATTATTTTTGTGTTTAAAATTTCTTCGCAAGGAAAAGCCCTTAAATTATATTACGTATTTTCAATAAATGCCTCAGCCAATACCTTGTCAGCGATTAAATATTGCCAAAATCTTTTCTTACTGGATCTTTAAGCAACATCTTTAAACATGATCTCTTTTAACAGCTCTATAACGACCAGCATTTAACAAGACGCTGCCGAGAAAGCTTAATACCCTCCAAATATGGCATCCATGGATGGATAGCGGTCTTATTCTAAGAAATTTCGGGGGTGAGCCTCAAGGAAAGATAAAATGTTTCGAATGCGGGGCTCTTGCAAAGAGAACCCATTCAATCGAGGGTGACATTTATGTTCCAAGAGGGATACTAGTACAGCAGCTAGTACAGGGTTCAATGAAAGACACGACTCTGCTCTTGAAGGGTGATTTAGGGAAAATGGGAGATGGTGACATTTGTGTAGAGCTTGAGCTCCTTTGAGCCTGGGAGTAAAGTTAATGGAGTAAATTCGCTTTTAAAGTTAGTCTCAAGATCTTTGGAATTCCCAAAGAATTTAAGTGCTCATGAAGTAGCTGGAAGCGGTGTTTATTTGGGAGGTTTGAATTAATATAACTCACAAAACTTATTTTCCATTTTAAGGTCAATCTAACCGAAGGGAGGTAAGTATTTCTCGTCTGAGACAAGTTAATTTTCGAGAATTAATGATTTTAATAAAGTAGAATCCACCCAAAAGAGATGTTAAAAGATAATTGGATGAATTAAAGCGAAATGATATTTCGTCGTGTTTATGGATTTTTTTAGGTAATGCTTTAGTTTCGTACATTGAGACTAATTTGTATGTTAATTAAGAATGCTTGTGAAAATTCAAGACTTTAATAAGTTTTGAGTATAAAAGCGAACTATGTTGCTTCATGATTTTATTTTATTTTAATCACTTTATATTCTCATTATGCTTTCAATAAGCATATCCGTTAAAAGAAAAAGAAACTATAAATAATCTTAATCATATGAAAATTTTATGATCTAATACGCATTTTTATTTCATTCTATGTAGCATAAATGCAAGTAAGTTCAATATAGCGTTTTACAAAATTTTATTCTCACCCATGTTTTTACTAATTTTAAGTAAAAAATTACTTTACATGCATGTTTCATATATTGGACTATTTTATAATTCTTCCCGATAAATCTAGCAACATTTCTTTTGCATGATTTTCTTTACAATTTTACAACTTAATCATAGGAAAATAACATGACTTCAGATATTTTATAATGACTTGCAAAACTTTAAACCCATCCACCTTTTATTAATTTTAAATAAAAAACACTTTTATGCGAGTTTTATTTTTAAGAAATGCCTTGAATACAGCATTATTTCTTCGGAAATTAAAATTATTTTATGATAAAAATTAAGAAAGTTATGATAAAAATTTATGCTAAAAATTAAGAAATGAAAAAAATTCCTGCCATAAAAATGTGACTTAATCATACACGAGAAAAACAACTGGTACAATTACCATACTGTGCGGTAATGACATTTTTGGTATACATAAATCATAAGTTCAGTTAATAAAATATAAGTATACGTCATTTAAATACTTTATTTTTTTATTTCATAACCATCGTTGAACAGCCGTCGCAATTAAATCCTTTAATTAAATATTTTCATTTGGTAATTTTTCCGTTTATATGGCAACAATATGTCGGAAATTCAGATTTTCAAAACTACAATTCTTAATTACAGCACATTTAGTATGAAATACAAAACTGAAGTAAACTTTACTACAAAAATGGATTTTATGTCTTGCTCTTAAATATAATGATAAAGTTACTAAATTTGCTCACATTTACCAAATTGTATCACATATTATAAAATTATACTTTTCTGTTTATTTTACAAAAATCACTATAAAACTTACCGAAGGTGTTACCATAACAACCAAAAACACGGTGAACCATATTCCGATAGTTTTGACCATAATTTTTCTTCAGTTTATCATTTTAACTTTGACTAATTACAAATTGACATACAAATGAAAATATAAATTTCGTTTTTTTCCTAAAAAGAGTTTCATGGTTTAGGATATTTGCATTGAGGATTTTACAAAGCCAATTAATGAATCAAATGCTCATAAGTTTCTTATAACCGAAAGTTTAATTTATGGTTAATATACTACCATGAATTAAACCGAAAGTTTAATTTATGGGAGTATTTCATTTCTGCAATGTACGATAAAATTACGTTGAAAAGTGCCGGCACTCAGGGTGTCGGTACATCTTACAGCGAAATCCGTTTTCTCCAGAACATGTTACTGAACATAAAAAAAACTAATATACCATAATTTTTACAGTAATTATTTACGTATAATAACTAGATTACTTTAATTGAATCAATATTAATGTAACATTAACGATATAATATTTAGCGGTAAAAATGATTTTTCAGTAAAAGTACATTTTATGGTAAAAGGGAATTTACGGATGATGCATCCAATGTACCGGTACTTCATACCGTAATTTGATCTGGAATATTTTACAGAGTATATTTAAACATTTATATTATACACAGCTGCTTTTGCATCTCGCTGCTCTTGCATGGCATCTAAAATTTCTTAGTTACACACAAAAGGAAATACAAATTATATCATGGTAATGAGCAAACTTCAAACAGGTAGCTATAATATGAGTAAAAATTTTCTATTGAAAACCAAAATGAAACACAGATTACATAATCGCAGTTTCTGGAATCCATGCATCCTTTCTTCATCTTTTGACGAAATTATTTTAATATAGTTTCCTCGTACAATTCAATAAAATGCTATTTAAAATTTATTATTACTTGCATTAAGATTTTACTAAAGACTGTAAAAACTAGGCACAAAAATATATTATGGATCTTACTTTCCATATAAAATGTAACATTTTTGGGATAGGCAGGCTAAAATTCAAAATGTAATAGAATTAGATCTTGTTTCCTATCATTCATCAGTTAAATTCAAGCTTCGAGTAAGGCAAACAATTTTCCAACCACTCCGTGAAAGGGATCATTGTTGACATGCAGTAAATATCTTGCAAATATTTCAGAGAATGTTCAAAACTAATTAGCTTTGGATTACATTTAGTGGGGTTCATTGGCATCTTTCTAAGTGTTTGGCATAATCTTCGGCCGTTTTATGAATAAATAATCAAACACTCCGATTAAAATTGATATTTTATGTCTGTCGTTGAAGATATTTTGGTAAAGAAGATGGGAAGTTAATTACGAAATTGGGAATGCTCAGAGTATTTTAATGGATGTTAAACAATATTTTTGTAGTTGCAAGTATTTTATTTAAAAAGAAATTGCATTAAAGAATAAATTTCTTTATGTTTGAATACCTAATGGATTTATATTTTTTTAAACATATTAATAAATGAAATTATTGTAAAATGTTTCCCAATTTAAAAATGCTAATTATTGAATAGAGATAAAAATGTTGTTTTTGAAATGAATTTTTTCTACGTTAGAGTGATGTTTCGCTACTTAACAAAAATTGTTTCTTTATAGGAAAATTTAATTTTATTTTGATCTAAAAGTTTATTAATTATGTCAGTTTTAAATCATATTGTTTGAACAAACATGAAAAGATAGGAAAAATAGGATGTTACGCTGAAATGAAAAAAAAAAAGGATGTAACGTTTTCTCACAGTGGAAAATTTGCACCTGGAAAGCATACAATAATTATCAAAATTATTTGCTAAAGCAACGATAAATTTATTTAACGTTTATTATAAACTAATATTTTTTCAAAAATACAATATTACAGCTCAGGGAGAACTGAATTCTGCAGATAATTGTTTTTATAATTTATGTTCAAAAATTAATATAAAAATAATTAAAAAAATTGTAATCAACGAATGAAAAATTAAAAATTATAATAAATTATATGATTTTTAATCATGTTTGCTTTATCTGACAATGCATAATTGTATTTAAGAAATATCCACGGATTTCTTCTTTAACCTGACTTAAAGATTTATAATTTAAACTATAACAACATAGAAACTGAATTTTTTAATTATTAAAGTTAGAAAAAATAATATAACATTTAATATATTAATTTGATATTAACTTTTATTTAATATAACATTTAATATATTAATTTGATATTAACTTTTATTTAATATAATATTAATATAAAAATGAGTAAAAAATCGGCAATCTACGAATGTAAATTACAAAAAAAGTAAAAACTAAAAAATTTATAATAAATAATTTAAATCATTTTGGCTTTAAATTGTACAATTGTAATATTGTAATTGTGTAATTGCAGTACTGTAATATTGCAATATTTTAATTCTAAGTGTTTGATGATTTTACACACACGCATATATAATAATAATAGTAATATGCCTTCAAAGGCTAGATAATTCAAGAAACTTTGGCTGAATCAAATAAATAAGCAAATTATTAATTTATATAAAGTTTATTTAACAGCCTACGTTGGATTTTTGCATGGATTACTATGGTGAGGTTTCGATGGCAGGAATGTTGGGATTTGGCTCAGATTTAATACATCGGCTGATAAGTTTCCGGTCTGACATAGAGATGGCGCACTAAATGCAGAATTAGTATTTTGTTTAGCAAGTCCGAACCTTCAAATAAAAGGTGTCAAAATTTTATAATGATCTGTAGATTGATTTTAAAGTCACAATGATTTTAATCTTTGGCCTCAAAACAGGCGTTTGTTTTGACAATAACTTCCTCATTCGTGCTGAATCTCTAACCCGCGAACATTTTTTTCAAGTCTGCAACCAAGTAGAAGTCACTTGGAGCCAAATATGGTGAATAGGGTGGGTGCGGGTGAATAGGGGGTGTCTGACACAACGTCAAACAGCTCTCGGAATCATCAATCCGTTGTTGTTTTTGGTCAACTGTTAAGCATACGCGGCACCCACTTCGAGAACAGCTTTCTCATAAACAAATGCTCGTGCAAAATAAAGCCTACACGCTCTTTTGATATATTTAGAGTATCAGCTATGTCATGCAGCTTCACCTTGCGGTTTTCTATAACAATTTTGTGGACAATTTTGTTATTATGTTGTCCGGATTAACATCATCTTTAAGGGCGTCCAGAGCATGGCACATCTTCAACATTTGTACGACCACGTTTAAAATCAGTAAACCAGTCAATAATGGTCGATTTTCCTGCTGAAGATCCCGGATAACACTTATCGACCTAAGCTTTAGTTTCTACCTTGCTTTTTCCCATTAAATAACAATGTTTATAAAGAACACGAAATTCTTTTTTATCCATTGCTTCAATAATATAAATTGGTGTTCGATTAAAATCACTGTAACTTTAAAATAAATCTACAGATCGTTATAAAATTTTGACAACTTTTATTTGAAGGTTAGGACTTGCTAAGCAAAATACTAATTCTGCATTTAGGGCCCCGTCTGTATGTCAGACCGGAAACTTATCAGCCGATGTATTATCTAATCATGAAAGTATGAAAATGACATGCATTTTTTCTGGCTCCTGATATGTAAACAAGCATTCTGAAAGGGAACTAGATGCAGGAATATCCTTAACATAATAAAACGTCATTCAAGTGTGAAAAATTTTTTGATTTTATCATGTTCCAAAGATGATACCATTCTGACTATAGGGATTTTTCGGGATTTTCTTAATGCATATTGCGGATCATCCTCTGGGATGTTCCCCAGACCGTAGCCAATAGCCCATTGTTCAGCTCTATTGCGACGTAAATTAACAACAACAACTTAATGTATATTGGGTTCGATCTACGCTGGCTGAAGACTCCGCGTGTAGTAAATGGTGTCTGATGTAAGTTAAATTTGTCGAGTCACAAAGTCCTCCATGGTCTCATAGCAAATCAGACCTCTGAGGGTACTGAACCAGGAGTTTCTTTGTCCTCAGGATTGGTTCAAAAATATAAGGCTACGAAGTCGAACATTAGTAGTCGTAAACCCAATATTGTGTCGGCTGTTTAACGGCGGTTATAAAATAAAATAAAATACAGAAAGACTTCTATGACGCATTCTATATATATATATATTGCTTTCTAAGCTCGTTTTCTTAAGCGTATTTAACATGGATTTGACTGATCATTAAAATGTATTTACACCAAACACAAAATATAGTACACGGCATACGCTATATACAGATTTTATTTTTAAAACTAAATTCTTTAAAAGAGCAAATGCTAGAAATGTCATTTGTTTTGAACTATATAATGATTCTAAAAAATGCTAGAAGAGAAGAGAAAAAAGAATTTTTTGTGCAGTTTGCAGCATTATTTAGAAAACTTAGCAGTGAAAATGACTAGTGTTTTTGCATAAACAAGGATAATTTTCTTTTATCAAATCGCGTTTCTATCATCTCTCGGGAGTTCTAAAACAGCATATTATTCTTTAAATAGAATTATATCTCAAAAATATAACATTTTCCCTCTTTCTAAAAAAGTCAATAATATGTTACTTTATAGTAGGACGCATTCCAGAATTCCTAACTGAAAATGTATCTAGTTAGTTATTGATTCCTTTTATCATGAAAAAATTTAATTTCAATATTCAGCCACCTAGTAAGAAAGTTTATTTTATTATACAATCCATACATTTCCTGTTGACTATCAATGTGTGCATTTTTCAGCATCTTCTAACAAGAGTTTTGAATAAGGAAATATTTATGAAAACATAAACATAGGATTTACGCCTTTGTCAGTTAAAATAACATTCATATATAGAACTTAAAGACTAAAAAGCTATTAAACATCGAAATACAACATTTATTTCTGAAGTAAAACGAAGAGATAATAAAAGAAAACTCATAAAAATAACCTAGCATTAATATACGAACATACTGGTTGAAATCGTAAAAACGTAAACATTTTGAACAACCATAACTTTAGAAGCTTCTCGTAACGTTATTGTTACTAAAACTAAACACATGTATATGGGGCCTTTGTTCAAACCTTGATATTCTTCCCTTATTCCCAGGGGTGAGAACAGAAATAATATTCTGAACTGTAAAAAATTTCGTTTCACATCGTGGTAAAAAATATTTGCACTTTGAATTCCGCATCTCTAAAATCCATTTCACCGTAAAAACCAACATTACAGTAAAATTTCATACTACAATTTTTATTGTAAAATTTATTTAATTCCAATGATTCAGAGATTTACCGTAAAAATGTATACCGTGAAGTAAAATAACAGTAACAGTAAAATTTTACAGCTACATAGTGGATAGTACAGTAAGTAAAGTAACAATAATTACAGTTTATTTGCAGAAACACACTAGAGTAATTACGGTAACAGTAATTTACGGTAATCACAGTAACTGAAATTTACGTTAGTTACAGTAACAGTAATTGCAGTACGGTACAGAAACACAGTAAGATACCTGTAACATGGTATAACAATAGCTGTAACATAGCAGTAATCATTTTACTGTAACTATATTAATGTAACAATTGCGATATATCAGATTTTTTCCTCGTAAATTTACTTTAACGGTGAAAATAAATCTTGCTGCAAAAAGCAGCGGTACACTCAGTGCCTGTATTTTTTACTGTAATTTGAATTGGAATTTCTTACTGTGTAGTTATACTTCTGCTATCAGGAAAATTATTATTGACATCGAACTTATTGAATTCTTATCACCCTGTCATCATTCAACATCTTTCTACCATGATAAGTATCCACCATGCTAGGAATGGAGGCCATTAATTCCCCACATGACTGATTTCTACTAACTATAACTAATACATACTTAATAAATGTTCGTTAAACGAAGACCGCCCATGGTCATGCAGACGAGACAAGTTACCAAAGAGGGTGCACTGTCATTTATCACAATGGTACTCACAGTTCCGTCCAGTGCGGTGATAAAGAGCAGCTTTATTTACATCAACTTATTTTCGCAATATCCACATAAGTAATTACGATTTAAGAAACTAATCTGAGCTTGTTTTTTATTGCTCTGAATGGTGCACTTAAGTTAGTGTATACATCTAACATACTATATTTGTCTAGTAAAAAAAAGAAATTCGAATATCAATGAAAAAAATATTTTTTTAGATTTTGAACATTTAAAGTCTACTTATTGTTTAGATGGAAAAGTCAAAACTTAAAAATATAGTCTATAATTGCTGTTCAAACATATTGTTCTGGAAGGTATATAGCAGAATATCGAACAAGACCTAAGCAATTGTTCTAGTCTTGGAAATTCCAAGGAATTTGATTCCGATTAAAATGTGGTGAACTTGGTCGCAGTGTAAGAGAGTCGGAACTCAACCTTGTAGTGCTTTTTTAAACATTTATTTAGAAATCAAGTTGCATTAGACTTTGCAAAGTGTTTAAGAATGTTAATTTTTCCTCATACGGAATAAGAATATTTGTAAATAAAGGATTTACTTTAATCTCAACCATCATCGCAGCGTTTCTTGCTACAACGGTGTTTGCAAGAGCAAAATGTAATGGAAAAGTTCACACACCAGCATTGTACTTCGTTTAGTTGTTTTCGTGCTGGAAAATGGTAATGTTTGATTTTCAGTAATTTTCGTTAGTTTTTCTCTTAAACCAAATATTGGTAGCTTCTTAGAGAGCTAAGATAGTATTTTAAGGGAAAGAAAATACCAAAAGAATTTCCCCCGGTCATGCAACATGTATGAGATGTGACCCAATTACAAATGTATCGAGTTTTCATCGAAAATATGTTTGTTAATAAAAAGAATTGAATCAATACTCTCTTAAATTAAGCATTAAGCATACTCTCTTAAATTAAGCATTAAGCATACTCTCTTAAATTAAGCATTAAGAATATTACTTGAAAGATTTTTAAAGTTTTATCCATGAACGATGTTTTTTTCCAATACATGAGTTCTGATACATGCGTTCACAAATTACGAACATATTGATCATATTGAGGGCTCAAATTACTCTACAAATTATCTCTTATGCAAATTAAAATTCGTTTTCTCATGAATATTCTAAATGGTGTTAAAGACAATAATTAAAATTACATTAAAAATACTTTTTCATTTTAATTTTCCAAAACATTTTCAAAATATTTTAAAACTCTGAGTAAAAATTCATGATAAAAACGCAAATATCATACCACACTAGATACACCTAATTACCTCTTGCATTCACATATCGAAATGCAATCTACCACAAATACATTTTGAGTTCAAGGGATTAAATGGCTTAGCTTCTCAACGAAAACCATGTTTCAAGAAACACTTCTTGAATTAGGACTTAATCTTAGTTTGGACGACCTTTTCAGTGGATATAATTATTGAGTCCTCTTGAGCAAATCCTTCAAGGATTTTGAATCGCCCATTAAAATTATGCTGATGATTAACAATATGGGAGTGAGAGTTAATTTGCGAATAACTATGTTATATCCACAAGAGTATTGCGGAGGAGTGACTTAATTTCTGCCCAGAAAGCGACACCATAGTGAATTAATGCCTAATAATAAGGCTTGTGGCCAGAGAACGTAACTCACGCGATAGGTTTACCACAGGGCTTAAGTAAATTAGCAAGCTTAAACTGATCTTCCTGCGTAACTGAAAACAGTCTGAAATAGATTATTTCGGATTTGTTAAAGTGATAGATAGGATAATTTCAGATAAGGTTTTAATTTGAATTTAATTAAATGCGCCCTAAATATTGCATGCTTTTTTTCAATAATAAAATATGCGGAACATTTATAAATTCGCAAGGAAAAAATTACAAAAATTATTCTTTTTAGGATCTTAAGTTCATAAACATTTAAACTTTTCTGTTGAAGGGGTAAAGTTACAAATATTAGCATATTTTAAATTTAAAAGTACTCTCACATTTCCTAAACGCTTTAACAACATGTACTGTGAAAAATTCCGGATCAAATTGAGGTATAAACATATAGCATAGTGCTATGAGTACTATGCATAGTGCTATGGGTGCATCGTCCATAAAATTCGTGCACCATCGTAATGAGTGCACCATCCACTGCAAAATCCACTTTTACAGTCAAATATTATACCTTCATTTTCACATTAATATTTATTTAATTGAAGTAACTCGGCGATTTTACGGGTAATTATCATTGTAAAAATAACAATATATCAGATTTTTTGGTCCCATTACATGTTCCCGTAAAAATGTATTTTACTTTAAAAAGTACTTGTACCCTGAGTGCTGGTATTTTTTACCGTCATTTTGATCCTGATTTTTTTTCCAGTGCATAGTTATTATTCAATTTATGGGGATATTGGATCTCTGAGATTTCTCTAGTTTCAAAAGAAGGAAAATATATTTTGGTATTTTATATTGTGTTGATCGCAGAGTAATAATAAACGTTATAAACATATTACTAACACATCATAAAACATATATAAAAATATATCTTATGAAATATTTATAACGGTATGCATATCTTATTTCCTAAAATAAAGCATCCTTGTGTAAAATTATTTATGTTTGTGAAGCTTGAAAAACTAATTCAATTAATTATAACAACATAATAGCATGACAATAGACTCTAAAAGTTTGCTTTATTAAGGATTAAACAAGTATATATTGCCTAGGAGTATATTTAAACTATCATCTATTTAAATTAATATACAATAATAAAAATTCCAAATATGCAACTAAGTATAACTCTATTTCTTATAAAATATTTGTAACTCCATGAATAGTATTTCCTTTCAACAGTCTGCTTCTAATATATTTCACACAAGAAACTTAAAAAAATGCAATAAAAATTATTTTTAAAAATAAATTTTATGGAAAAATACAAAGATATAGCGATATTTTATAGTTTATTATGAAGAATTTTAGTTTAGAAAATCTTTTACAATGTAAGAATATTACAAATGTCTGATTAATAATAATAAGCTTAAATAATAATAAATTATTACAATAAATGATAGTAGTAAATTATAATTATAAATTATAATAATGAATTACAATAATAAATAATAATAATAATAATTATTGTGTACTTAATATCATTAATTCAAAATGCTTAGATATTTTTTAGTGATAAAAAATGTCTGAGTGAAAATCTATTATATATAATTCTCTTACGTGGCTCCCAAATTTTGGCTGTATTTCTTTTCCGCCGGTGGCAACGTTTGCTTTGTTTTGAAAACACCAAAACATTCTGCCCTTTAATGATGTGTTTCTGATCTAATATATATAATTCTCTTACGTGGCTCCCAAATTTTGGCTGAAGTACTTTGTACAACTAAATAAGATTCTTTTCACAACAGTTAAATATTTACTTTATTTTCTTCATTCATAGAGAAAACAGTCGGCAAAGAATTCTGTTAGGTTAAAAAACATTTCGCTAAAAAAATAACGAATTCTAAAAGAAATAAAAATAAACAACTTAAAAAATAAAAATGCTGTTGCCAGCCATAGAATTTTTTGAAAGTTAACTTAGCAACATAAATCAAAATGACATAGAAGCGCAACTAGATCAAAATTATGATACCTGAGCGCTTGACGTAACAAATCCTTCAATTCTAAAAGTGTTGTATCGCCAAATGCCCAAATTAACAATTGTGTTCTTAAAGAAATTCTATAAAAAGTTTTAAATAAACAACCTACTTCTACAACTGCTTCTTGAAGAACTTGGCTCATTGATTAAAAATATTGTTTTAATTTTACAGTACTAACTTTACTTCTACTTTCATTATTGCTATGACCCTCTTTCATTACATTTTACAACTTCATGCTAAATTTGAGGACTTTAAGTTGTTTTGTGGTTGAATACTGACATTTAGAAATGTGTACATAAAAAAAATAATATTTAGAGGTTAAGAGTTGCCTCAGAAAAATTTGAATTGTTGACATTGAACTTAACAATGGAAACAATCGTTTTTGTGAAAAATTGAATTGTATTGTTGACATCAAAACTAAAAATATTGTGTTTCAACTTAACAATACTACCTTAATTTATACTTTAGAATTGCCTCGGAGAAATTTGAATTGTTAGCAATGACTTAAACAAAAAGTTTTATTTTAACTGACAAATACTATATTATAATTTTAACTTTTTCTATGACTATACTCATTTTCTTACTCTTTTCTTTGTTTTTTATACATTTTATATTTTTGTGATAAAATAAAAAACTTATAGTTGTTCTGCTTCTGAACACTGATGAAAACACAAAATGATGGGCTTCATCAACAATCAAAAATATATACATTTATTTTACAAATTCCATATTATTAAGGTGGCGCCCTTCAGAGAATTAAAAATACAAAATTATCTTCATCAAAGCCGATGCTTTACATCCGGCGTTCAGTGGCAGACTACTATTTCATATTGTTTTACAACACATGGCTTTAGCCCTCTGGTGGGAAAGACTTTAAAACAAAACTTACAACAGTTACTTTTCTCAACAACTGAAATTTAGAATAGTGTGATTAAGAAAAATATGTGAACTGTTTGCAATTTCAAATTAATATTGAAATGTACAGGTTTAGAATTTTCTACAGTGAAAAGTTTTCGGAACTCCAGTATTCAAAAAAGTATACAAAAACTAGACGTTAAGAACGTATCCAATGAGCGAGCAAAGCGAGCATTGGATTGCGAAGGAATCCGAAATAAACTGTGAAAGCAGTTACGGGGGTTGGTGAGCGTCAGCGAGCAGGGGGCGAAGCCTCCTAGTAAAGTATATTTCCAATGCTTATCATTAGGAAAAAAAATATAGCTAGAGCGTAAGATAACTTTTGCTAGATGTTAACTTGCAAAAAGTTATTAATAGTAACTATTGTAAGTAGGCATTATTGCATAAAATTTAATAATAATTTTATTATTTGGAATATTTGTACGAGCATACATATATATTTATACATATAAACCTATGCATATCATACATACACATATATTTTAAATTTAAAAATATTGACCTTTGAATAAAGAGATTTGTGTTTTGTATTTGCTACTATGAAAAAAAATTGCTTCAATTTGAAACCTAATTTGAAAATTTTCAAACCACAGAATACAAAAGAAGAAAAAATTAAAATTGCGTTTATGTCATAAAAAACAAAAGTATCGTAAATCGGCTAGCAGATATAAAACTAGTCTGCCACGTTAAAAAGAAAGCTTTCTATAAAATTGAGAGAAACCCGGTGAACATATCCGCAACAAATATATATCTCCCCTCATGTCTGTCTACCTTCGGTATACCACTTTCTCCAATTTAGTAATGGAGGTAGAAGAGAGGTATAATGGCCTCTCTAAAACCAGATTTATATGAGGCGTGATTTGGCGTTCTTCAGTCCTGAGTGTGTGTTCTTGGCTTCATTCGCTTATGTCATTTGAAAACGTTCTTCTATGCAATCGAAGGACGATTCTTCAGCCTGCCAATAGTACCGCAAACGATAGTCATATCTCAAATCATGTTGTATCAGCCAAAGTCTTCTTTGAAACCATTCGGTTTCAAACTCCGAAAAATGCGCCATTAGAGGATTAGGCGTATTTATACGGGCGTTTTCGAAATAATTTAAAATACATGTTTTTCCCGTACGAATGTTTTGAAAGTCCCGACATGTTGGTGGGCTTAGAAAGTCAGAGAGTGTATCATCAAAAAAAATGCAACTAACGGTCTTAGCAAACTATTATTAATTTTGTTTTACCGAATAATATTTTGAATTTTAGCTAATTTACATAGAAGTAGAATAAAATAAAATGTATAGATTTTTTTCTTTACTCTTCAGTAGTTCAAAGTGAAATATTAAGGTATTGAATATTTACGGCGAAATCAATGTGCAGAGGGCAAAATAAGAACTGGCCCATCCTGATTAAATTGTGATCTAATAATCAGATCAGCACGTTCTAGAACACATTCTTAATGGTTCGAGGGTGTGGCCTCAAGTAAGCTAATTAATTAGAACAGAGGATATTTTAAGTTACGAAATCATACGCAAAAAATACCTTCTCTAAATAAATACCTTTTTTTGACATATTCGTATTGTTATCCCTGAAATATAGGAGATAGCCTCAATCTGGGAAATATGGTTTCTATACTTTACTCTATTTCTCTATATAAATATACTAAACCATATATTTACTTTAAAGGGAAATAACACTTAATGAAACTACTTATACTTAATGAAAAAAGCAGGCATCATTGAAATTAAAGGGGCAGACGAAATTTTATTCCATGAAATGAATAGAAAATTTATCGCAATTTTGTTACTTGAAATAAGTAAATTCCTTTTACATCGCAGAAGAAATATGTGCACAGAGTTTTCCGACTTTGACATAATCGTATTTACGCATTGCATTTCTAACATACATATTTTTCTGTCTTCTTTTTCATATATGCGGAAGAGAAGAATCAAATACGTGTAAAAAGTCCTTTGGAGAATTCTACAACAATATGATTTTTTATCCTTTAACTCTATAGTAATAGGAACTTTAAGAAATTCTTTCTTGTGTAAAAAAGAAAATAACGTTTTCTCTGACACTATCGGGCGCATGAAATCAATAAATGTCTTAGTTATACGTTTGTAAAGATAAGAAAGTCACTAACAAAAGCATAAAGTATTCCTTGATACCTATATAAAGAAGAATGATTTTTGAATAAATAAATAGAGACAAAGGAGAAAATAAATAATTCGGAAGTCAAATTGGAAGCATTTACATTATAACTCCTTAGAAATAAATGATAACAAAACATATTATTCATTTAATGATTTTTATACATAGAAGTGATATGGTTCAGTTCCAAAATTTTTACTCATATATTTCAGTTGACTTTAATTTTCTTGTTCCAGTTTCTCTTTCTGACGAAATATTAATCTGTTACTTTATCTGTTGATTATATATTTATAGAGAGTAGTAGAATTTATACATTGTTTACTACTTTTAGGTTGCTTGAAAATAATTTTTAATCTTCTTTATTTTCAATTATTTCGTAGCTTGTTTAGTTAAGATGAATAAGGAACAAAAGGTCAATGAGTACTTACATAGACATATTTTATTATAACTAGAGGGTATGCCCCCTGTTTGCTGCCACTCACCAACCCCGGTGAATGCTTCACAATAATTGTTTCCTGGCATAAAAAATTTATTTAAGAAATTATTCACTTAAAATACATGCACTAAATATAATTCTGTTTGCTTACGCTTGTGCCCTTAATTTTCCCGTCTAAGTATTTCCATTATTATTCTATTAAGAATTATTAACCTAGCATATATAATTTTTATACGTAGTTAT
The DNA here is from genome assembly GCF_043381705.1 of Parasteatoda tepidariorum. Classification (NCBI taxonomy): domain Eukaryota; kingdom Metazoa; phylum Arthropoda; class Arachnida; order Araneae; family Theridiidae; genus Parasteatoda; species Parasteatoda tepidariorum. Next base: position 29,300,844 of record NC_092208.1, on the reverse strand, counting down.
TTTTAAAATAGCATATAAAATTAAAATTATATTGTTATAATTAATTTGATTAGTTCACAACCGTAACTTATTATTTTCTCGTATCAAACGAGTGAATTATTATTTTTTTATTATATATTATATTTTTCTACACTGTTAAAATTTTCATTCTAAAATTATGGTAAAATAACTAGCAACTGTCTGGCCATCCGATTAACCGTAAAGTTTAAGGTAAAGAACATTTTTTACCTTTATGGTTTTGAAACCATTTACAAAAAGTATGGTTATAAAACCATGAATACAAGACTAAACGATTTTGTAACCATTTATTATTAGCATTTTTTAAAAACGTGAAAAATAATAATTATTATTTAATTACACATAGGAGCTCGATTTTCGAAAGGTAATGGGTATTGGAGAGTGCCGGACACTGGAAATTCTTCATGTGTTGAAGGGAATGGAGGAAATAGCGGGGTGTCAACACTAGGACTCGAACTCCAGTTCTGTCGGTCATGAGATTGACTTATAAGCCCACTCGGCTATGATATGTACGCAATTGCGAAGAATTAAGTAAATTCATTAGGTGGTTCTAGTGGTTGCGATAAAATTCTGGTTGTTTAGCCATATTAGGTGAAAGCAGTTAATAAACAATTTTTATCAAATTTAACAGTTTGATTACCATTTTATTTACGGTTATTTGACTGTTTTGATTAAATATGGTAAAATAACCATTCAATAAATTGTTATTTAACTATTTTTTCAGCGAAATTTCTAACAGTGTACATAAAATTATTATGTTTCTGCATTCTGCAAAATATATCATTTATTCGACACAATATATCTTTACTGAGAAGGGGTATATAAACAAATTCATTGCGATTATCATAAAAATAATGTTTCATTTGGTGTAACATCTGAGTAAAAGTATTTTATAGATTCAAATTTTATGTTAATTCACGCATTTTTCTTGTATAAATATTCATTTGGTTCAGATCAGTAAAACCTATTTGAGTTCTATTTTAACTAATGCTTCTGTTGTATCAGCGTGTTTATTATTGATATTTAATTAATACACTTTACGTTATTTAGGCACATAACAAAATGTTTTGTTAATTATTTTTCAACTTTTATCTATCTATTAAAAAATTACATTTGTCATTTAAAAGTAAATGAAGTTGTTATACTAGCATGAATTCTGATATATGCCTATGATGTTATAAATATTCATGTATTAATATGAAAATATTACGAAATCATTCAATTATAAAAATATCTTTTACATTTAATAATTGAATATATTTACATTGAAAATTCATTTGAGTGTATACATAAAAGATGCTCAAACATTTATCTGATCAAAAGGTCATACGGGGATTCCATTGCTTAGAAACAAAATATCCAATTATCTTTAGATTTTTTTATGTACTTGTCTGGTACATAAAACAAACATTAAGGGTATATGAGTGTTTTGCTGTTTTTTAAACGTCAGGAAAATTTAACTAATTCAACTAGTTTTTTTCCTAATAGAATTAATGAATCGAGAGTATCATTTCCATTAGGACTATAACCACATTTTATACGTTCTTTTATTTCAAGCAGACTAAGTTAATTAACAGATCGCAAATAGTTCAGAATCACGCATTATATCTTCTTTTTTTCTGTTTGTTTTCTTAAATACACTGCTTAACAAATAGCTGTCCTACCACTTACCAAAGGAAATGAGAACGTAATCTAATTAGATTCTATTTCAGTTTTTTTTTGTTAAGTTTCCGCTCAATACACACAATGTATCTCCATCCCTTTAATTTCCGCTGCCTTATCACATAGTGAATGTTTATTCTAAAGACAAATTTCGTTATTTACTCAAATAATTATTAACAGATTTCACTATTTGAATCAGAGATTGCAGATTGCATGCAGATTCAGGTATTTTCTAACAAATATTTCCCACGTAAAATATATTTCACACTTAAACATAGTGAATGTTTATTCTAGAGACATTTTTTTATTTACTAAAATAATTATTTACAGATATTGTTTTTAATAACCAGAGGTTACAGATTGCATGCTAATTAAAATACTTTCTTGCATATATTTCATACATAAACACCACATCGTGAATGTTTATTCAAAAGACAAATTTCTTGATTGATTCAAATAATTATTTATAGATTTTTCTATTAGAATCAGAGACTGCAGTTTGCGTTTGAATCGATATGTCTTATAATATATATTTCTTTTATAAATTGTTTTATTTAAAGACTTATATTCCAAAATCAGAATACGTTCCGAATAAATTTTTAAGCATTCCAATTATGCTGACCAGACTGCATGGTAATCAGGGAGCTGACCTCTTGTCAGAAAAGTTTCTGCTTCGAATCCCGCTTCAAGCTTGTGTATAATTTCTCTCACTTTGTTCTATCTGTCCATCTTACTTTGTTGCGCTGACGTTGATTCAACAATATGATACCCACAAAAAAGATATCAACAGTGATGCCTGCTAAGTAAGCCGCACGTGTCATACGTTGTCAAATGTAGTGACCGCTGGAAATACGAAAAGCATAGCAACTATTTCTATTCTAAAGGTATTAATGGCAACAAAAAACCGAAAAAAATATAAAATATAATGTCAAGTTTTCTTAATGATCCTCTTTGGCATAGATGTAATAAATTTTACATCTCGTATAAAAATAGAGGGGAATATGAAACAAACAGTTTACAGTTATAAATATCTGAACTTTCCAAATTGTAATCTTAAACCACTGGCGATTTAGAAAATATGCGAAATTTGGAGAATGTTTCCCCCCGATGCACTATTCTCCAATCTATTAACATGTAAAACTGGTTTCGCTATGCGGAAAAGACTGCAGGTTAAAATACGACTTCGTACGTGCAGAACAGTGAGTGGGTTAAAAATAATCAGTTAATTCAATAGGTGCCAAAGCTTTCATTATAGAAACTGCTATTTTTAATATTTTTCTGATTCTTCTTCATAAATTAATTTTAATTCAAACGATGCACCGCTAAATTTAAACTATGATATATTAATTTTCATGAGAATCAAACTTTTTTATTAAGTATTCAATTTCTTGATAAAAATAAGCAAATTGAGAAAATATAGAATTTTTTATTCACTTTTTTGAACACAATCCTCTAAAATAAATGTCACTATAATCGCGGAAAATCCTTAGAAGTAAATCATCTTCCTGTCAAACGCTGATTCAAAAAATTTATTACAAGTAGTTTATAAAGATCTCTCCGTTCGTCCGTCAGATATGAAGCTTCACAGGATCTTTTATTTCGCTTTACAAGTTTACTGTTAAATACACTTGAAAAGTTGAATTCGATACCTATCAGAGATCAATTATCATTTTTAAAGCTTGTAAGTATTGTAGTTATAAATTAAAAATTAGATTTTTGTAAAACTATATCAGAGGCAAGATAAAAGTTACAAATTATATCAAAATTTTATAATTCGTAAAAAAACATATAATTAAGAAAACTAAATTGAATTAAATTAAAAAAAATACTTTTTGAAGTTTATTTTAAATGTATGAAAAATAATATTATTCGGACTTTAATTGCTTACTAAACAAGTCCCTATTCCATTTTTAGAACATTAGCAAGTAAAGCACGGTTAAGAGGTAATGCCAGTTTTTTTAAATTTAAAAAAAGTTACGTGTTTTAACACAATGTATATTGTTTCAGAGAAAAAAAATTATTTACTTGTTAAATTTTTTATCTTATCCACAGTCACATGCTTAAAAAGAATAAGATATAGAAAAATATCATTATAAATGTGGATCTGTTATTAAATATAAATTTTACTGGTTTTGTTGCAGCATTACTTTAAAGCAAGATTTGTTATGTCATTTTGTTAATCTTAAGATAATTTATCCAATTTTATATTTGCGAAACAAAGTTTCAGTAAATGGAACTCTTGCGCTTTGTAAAATCTCGTCTGAAACATTTTGGACGGGAATTATTTTGGTAAATGTTTGTTATATATTTCTACAAATTTCATATACAGAAAATGATACATGGCTGCATTGTTTATTTTGGCTTAAAAGTAAACGGATTCTAGTTTCTTATGTTTCTGGAGTTTGGAAAGAGTTTTCAGTCTTTCTTAAGCAGAGATAGATAAGATTCAATATCCATGAATATAATAGTTTCCATCTTTACTAAATCAGCTTAGGATTATGTTTCTATAGCTAAATTCTCAAAAATAAAAAATACATTAAAAAATAAAAAGCACTGTAATACATGGATTCAAACTTCCTATAGAAAGATAAATAAATCGTTACAAAATTCAACCAACAAATTTAAAAATGCTATAAAATGTATCCAAACAAAGAAATTTTACCACAAGAAATGTGACTGCAAACCCTGTTGAGAAGGAAGAAATTGTGAGAAACTGATGAGTTAAAACATATTCTACGAAATTTAATAAATAAAGATGCATTTGATTATTGCAGAGATTTGAAGTGTTGACTACGGATGTCATTGCACAGTTCACAACGCTTTTCATGTCTGCTGAACTGACGACAATGAAAACCCTCCTGTATGTTTACAGGCGTCACGTCAAGAAGTGATTCATGTTGAATTTAAACGAAAAAGTCACACATGTAAGTTCATCGAACGCTAAGGTCATGCAATGTGTACCATGCCTGTAACTTAGTTCTTGGGAATGTTATAACGGAGTTATTGCTTACTTGAAAGGCCTAACATGTAGAGGCGCCATTCTTCTTTCAGACTGAAACTCTGAAGTCACTTAAGATCCTCAGCGCTTCAAAGCAAAAAACACATAAATGCATGGCAGAGTTCGATAGATAAATGTAAGCAATTAGATTTCTCGAATACAGTTATCAATTACTCGTAATCATAATTACAACACACATTTATTTAGATTACAGCTGTAATTGGGAGAATGACACTCAATTAATTTAATTAATTATTTAATCAATCAATTATTTGCAATGATTCGTTGGAGCAGATTTCCATACAGCTAATGATTATTGCAATAGACGAATACAGTAATCAATGGCTTATAAACAGGATTACTACTCATCATATTTTTTTTACTTCTGTAATTGTGATTACACTAATCAATCATAGCAATCAATTACTTGTAATCTTGATTACAATTTGACCATAGTTTTGATTACACTGTACCCATGATCCCAAGTAATCCTGACAACTTGTAACTTACAAGTAATTAAAATATATGATACATGCAATTATGATTACATGTAATCGTGATTACAAGTAATTATGATTACATATAATCAAAGTATGCAATTTCAATCAAAATATACGTAATTACGATTGTATATTATACGTAAATAGAGTATGCATGTAAATAAACCATTATTAATGTGCAAAAAAACTCGAAAAATAATAGATAACCTAAAAGTAATATAGATTTCTAAGTATTAATATGCTCCCTGTGAGAGCATAAATTTACTTCATGATTTTAATGGTAAAATTAATAATTAAGCTTCCATATGAACGCATTAATGTTTTCCTTTTAGCCTGTTTAGCTTATCTTTTCTTCCTACAGCTAACTATCTTTCAAGCTATACCCTAGAACCAAGTACGCTAATTATGAAACACTTCCCAGAAAGAGACGTTCCAAACAAAATTCCCGAATACGAGGGAGGATATTCGAAAGTTTCAAATCTGTGAATTTTGAAATTACATTTTCATCGAGCTATAATGCTTTTTACAACGACTTTTAAAGTGTACCTTCTTAGCTAACAAAGAAAAAAAAAACAGTAAATCTATAGACTGGAATTCGAAGTGGTCATAGAATTTTATTTCCCAAGTGCAATACCAAGTACAATTTATCTCATTTCCCAAGTGCAATCATCTCTCATAATGAAATTTTAGTGAGAGCTAAACAAACGAAACTATACACGGGGAAAAAGCATGCAGGGCATGCTTCATTTCATTTCTCTTACTAAAATAAGCAATTTTGGAACTGTGCAAGAAAGTTTTCAATGGCATGTTCAATGTTTCATGCTCAAGATTTCAATGTCAACTGGTGACAGTAGTGAAAAATCTAAATCAAAGTTAGCTTTGCAGTTACAAAAATAGGCCCAGTGGTGGGTTAACTATATATACTTGCTACTACGCATCTTAACTTAGAAAAACTTCAATTTTGATTCAATGGATATTTTTGCACAGATATTAAAAATAAAATAACGGATTCAAAAAATGTTATCTCTCAAAATTAACCGTTATTAATGTGCCAAAAATCGATGAATAATGCGACACATGAAAGTAATATAGACTTTCCAAGTATTAATATACTCCCTGTCATAGAACATAAATTTACTTCATGATTATATTGGTGAAATTAATGAGTAAACTTCCATATGAAAGTTTTAATTATAATCTTTGTTTTCTACGCCTAATTATCTTTCAAGCTTTACCCTAGAACCAAATACGTTAATTATTAAATGCTTCCCAGAATGAGACGTTCCAAACAAAATTCCCAAAGACGAGGGAGGATATTCGAAAGCTTCAAAACTGGGAGTCAAGAAAAGAATTTTGTAATTACATTTTCGTCGAAGTATAATGCCTTTTATAACGGTTGTTAAAGCGTTCCTTCTTAGGTATTAATGATAAAAGTATTAAAACCGAAGATTGAAATTCGAGATGGTCATATAATTTCATTTCCCAAGTGCAATACCTGAGATGATCGAAAAATGAGGCAGTAACTTTTAATTAAAGATAATTTCAGTCAATAATTATGAACCGAATTGAAAGCACACTTTTTGAATAAGTATGCTATACAGTTTTGCAATACCACGTTATCGCTTTTAAGAGGACGAATACTGCTACAAAATGGAAAATCCGTGAGTATTTTTTTTTAATTATTTATTAGTAATGTTGTAAAATGAAAAGTATAATTAAGTGAAACATTATTTGTTAAGTATAAGATAACTTTAAAACTAAGTAATAAAATTACAGATGGTTATTTAATTACATTCACTAATTGAAATACTTAAATTGATTGTTAATGTGTAATTATTTATATAATGAACGAATAATCTGATAATCCACTATACTTAAAAATTTAAACAAACTAAATTTAAAAATACGAATACGCGACACAGTAAGAACACATTAACATTATGTATTTTTAACAATTTACAATGACAATATTATATGATGTTCAAATTGGAAGCGTATTTTACCACTCTTGAGTCTTCTTGTTCTTAAACATTTTTATACAAATATTAAGATTTATTTTGACTATATACAATATCCCATTCCTTCTTTTGATTTAATTATTTTTTAACTTAACATCAAGTGGGAACTTCAAAATAAATAAAGATCTCAAGACCCAGAAATTTTTCGCCTATTAATTAACAAATAGTTATCCATAAAAGGAAAAATTTCTAAAGACAAAAGCTGCTTAAATTTGCAATACCTTCAAAAAATAATAGCTCACGTTAAGTGAAAATATCTCTTTCATCACGAAATTTTAAACTTTTTTGTTGCAGAATGTAGATCATTCCACGAGGTATTTTTTTACTACAAGTTAAAGACTTGATAATTCTTAAAATATTAAGAGTGTCTAAATGTTTTTTTTTATTCCATTGCACACTTTCGACAAGAAGAAATTAGTGAATACTTAAAAGTATTTCTTCAGAAATATTTTACTGGCTGTTCCACCATCCGAGGTTAAAGTTACTTACAAATGGGGGTCCCTATACTGAGGTTTAGGGTCGACTTTAGTGTCATTACATAGTCAGTTGTCATTTCAACATATCAAATAAGCACGGACTTCTCGATCGCCATCTAGCACAGATTTCTTAATGAATGTCTTTTTAAAATAAAACATCATCATCAAAGTGCCAAATTATGCCAGTAAAACTGATGCTATTCTTAGGAAAAAACTAAATTATGGAGAAAAATATAGTCTTCGTTTTAAAAAATCTACAACCTCCTCCGCCTTTAATGTTGATGCTGAAGGGGAGAATTGAATGCTTTGTTTTGAAACATTTTACATCCTATGCGTATTTCTGTATATATTAGGTCGTTTCCATACTTTTAAGTGACTTTGTACTATCTAATCTACATATGAGCAAAATGTAGGCAAAGTTCTTTACACCGACACTCAAAAAGATTGCAAGCAAAGTACAGTGCCAATAAAATAAAATAAAATGAAATAAAATAAAATTAAGTAAGTAAATAAATAAATAAATAAATAAATAAATAAATAAATAAATAAATAAATAAGTAATTAAATAAATAAATAAATAAATAAATAAATAAATAAATAAATAAATAACTTTTGATCTAAAAACCAGATTTTCTAGTTTTACGAATTAATCTTATCAAATTTTAAGAAACAATCAATCTCAATCTGGTTCATTGGGTGACCTCAAATATACCTCTATATTTTAAGTTACGAAATCGGGCACAAAAACGTACTTTTTCAGAATAAAAAACTTTTTTTGACTGATTCAGATTCCTGATCCCCAAAATAAAGGGGATAACCAAAGTCTGGGAAATAAAGTTTTAACAGCTTGAGCAGAGGAGCGGCCGAAAGTTAGGACCCCTTAATGTTAGTTTTACTTTTTGAGTATTTTAGAATATCTCGAGAAATTTTAAAGTGAATTAAGGAAAAAAATTGCTTTCAATTATAATTTTTCTTTACATATAATTAATGCAAAATATAAATTACACTAAAGATTTACTGCTTTATTTAATAATAGTAAATAGGTTTTGAATTATCAAGTATACAAAATTTTACATCATTTCCAGGAATGCAATTTCAGATTACAAAATAAAAAATACTTGAGCCATAACGATTGAATAGTTCTTGAGAAATCATTTTTTTATTTTAAAAAGACATCAGTGTCAAATTTCTTATTTTAATATATCATCAGCACCCTACCGCATTTGACGTCACCTCCTTGAGCCATTAGGTTTGAGTCCTAGAATGTGATAATCTGATCATTAAATCAAAATTTATTGAAGGAGGTCTGTTTATTTTATTCTGTGCACTTAACAAATTTCGATAACACTGTAGGAACAGCACTGTTATCGAAATAGTGCAATATATGTTAGTCTTGAATTTTCTTCTAAAGACCAAGGGAGCAAGTCAATGCAAGGAAGAAACAATATCAGACAATATTACAAATTCGTTACGTGAGTGTGTATTCGAATACTTATTTGTTGATGGCATGTTGAATACTTATGTATGTTACTTATTTTCTTTTTAATTAAGATAATTAATTCAATATTTTCTCATTTCGCTTGTAGCGTTTACTTATCTGAACTGCTTAATAAATTTAAGTATGTCACTAAACCACCTTGATTCGAAAAACATCTTCAAACTTGGTTAACATCTTGATTATTCTTGTACTAACCGATTTAAGCATGGAAAATTTATTAAAAAAATAATTATTTTTTTAATAAAATGTCAAATGAAACAAACATCGATACATCCTTAACATAAAACATTTTTTTTTGTAAGATTCCTGAAGTCCAGAACTAAAAGAAATCTTTCAGCATTTTTGTGAAAGAAGAAAATTTTAGTGAGACTTAAAAAAACTGTTTCAAGTGGAACAAAAAAATTACTTCTTACATATCAAACTTCAATTTTTTTCACAATGCTTGACGTAATCAATAGTTAAATAAGCGAGACGAAGTAACCCGGTTTCGGAAGGAAAAAAAACATATTACTCAGTGAAAAAAATATTCTTAATTGAATGGTCGGAACTGGAGAATTCTAAAAGCAGGGTTTAACATTGAAGCTAATTGCATTTCAAAACAGAATGTAGAAATGGCATTCCTATTTTAAGTACTGTAGTTTTAGAGGAAAAAAAATCCCATATCCGGAAGGGCAATTAGCTATGGAAAAGAAACTATCAAAAATTGAAAGCTGCGAAAGCTTTATTTCTGGTAACGAATCGATTATAAAAATTATTTTAGGAGAATTTTTCTGTTCTTTTATTCAGGAAGCATTATTTCTTAATAACCTTTCAGTGAACGGTAAGCATTTGTCAAAATGTTTACTACACTAAAAATAATAAATTTCAACATTTAATTTTTTTGCAAAAAGTCGGCGTTTTTGAGCTTATCAAGACAGGAAGCATGAAGGGAAAAAAGTAACAGAACTTTAATAAACTAAGGTCATAAAAAATAGAAAATGGTTTGCAGCTATTTTTCTAGTTGCTTTAGGATAGCGAAAAAAATTTTTTTTTTCTCGTTTTCTGTTTCAACTTTTTTCTTGCCTTCTAGAACATTAAGCAATATGAAAAAGGCAGAAATTACACTTTTATGCGATTTTTTTAAAGCCGTACCCATCTTGTCCATTTATGTCTAGTTTAATGAGATGTATCTGTTTGTAAAAGAATTTGCAATCGGAGAAAACATTTTGTACTCGTCAGTATAAAAAGTTTATGGTCCATAAAATGAATTTGATTTATTTAAATGTAATGGAAAATTTAACCAGAGAAATGGAAAAAAAACATATTTGTGCATAATTGTTTTCACTGTTTTCAAGAAAATGTAAATTTGAAAATTCCGTCAGAACAATTTCAGATTACTTACTAGGGAATATTTTATTACTGATTTTTTTTAGAAAAATCTTTTGTCATACATACTAAATTAGATATACCAGGCTGCTGTATACATACATTGAAGCTCATTGTTAGCTGATGTTAGCGTACACACATGAATAAACATTGCGAATATACTCAGAACAGTTTCCAATGTTTTTCTTGGAAGTTTTTTTTTCCTGTTCTCATTATTTTTCTATTTTAGAAAATTATTATTCTGGACAAGATATCACAAACTATAATTAGCTCACAAATCAAATTATGAAAACTTCTCTAGAATATCTAACTGCTTTAGACATAAAAAAAAACTAAATTTCTGAAAAATACCGCAGCTGGGGCTAAATGCAAAGTCATTCATTTCTTATTATGAAGAGTGTGTATTTATGTGTCTCGCTTATTACTCCAGAACGGAAAGTGAAGCTTGGGCAGTGGAAGAAAGAAGAAATTTTTACCCCAGATCATAAAATTTGTTCAAATATATAAATTTCATTACTCGGGGATTTTAAAATTAAAAATTAATTTTTCTCTTTCACTTAAAACTAGCAATTAAGATAAATTAAATTGCAGTCGATTCTGCTTTATCAAGTGAAGTTTGCGGCTTACAGCTTTCATTAATCAAAGAAATGTCTTTATTGCACTTTCTTTAATATTTAATTATTTTTTATTCGTTGTGTTAACTAAACTTGATGGCCAACCTAAATTTTGCAGTATAGGTTGACTATTATTTGCAAAGGTGTCTGAAAATATTTGTTCATAACTATGTTCTTAAATGAACGTGGTTCTATAAAATTAACTATTTTCGTATAAATAGAAAAAAAGAAATTGTGTAATGAATTAATCGAGAAATAAAACTAATTAGTTCTGAGGAAGCAAAAAAAAGCGTCGATTACTCCTGGCAATTGGCTCGAATTGTCAGAAAAAATAAGCTACTCAGTAAAATGTAAATATTATAGAGAAAGGTCATTCCTTTAAGAAGAAATGCAAAAAAAAAATCGCCCTGCTTTTGTCTCCAACGAAGCTTAAGTAATTTTGGCAATCTGAACTACTGGTTTTAGATTAATTGATGCACTACAAATATATATTTTACAGGTACAAAATGTACTCATATAGGTGAAATAGGTACAATTCTACCAAAATGATGATATTCGTTAATAAAATTATTTCGATTAAAATACGGCAGGTTGGCCTAGAGCACTAGCATCATGCCAAATTTTACTGAATAAAATCAATCTTTCTTTCGATGGGGATGAACGGGTATAAAGTTTTTTGATGAATCTAATTATGCAAAGCCATAGATTAACTTTATTAATGCAAAAAAATCAAGTTATTTTATTTTATATTATTTCATATTATCTTAAAATATTTTTTTATTTCCAATGAGCTGCACAATCGGTCATGATGATGAGCAGACCTAGTGCGTTCTCCAGAGGTGGTATCCACTCTTTCAGGACCACCACAATGGGTGAGATACCGTTGGTCATGTTAATTTGGACGACTAATTTCTGCCACACTAGATGGCAGCACCGAGACTCTATTTGGATGCTAAAGAGCACTAGGCATTTAATTTTGCCGGAAATGCCAAGAGCCATTGAGGCACTCCAGGGATCTTTTACTCGCCGCGTAATCATACGACATGGCCACTGAGGATCTTTTCTGCTTCCCGAAAATCCGGTGTCTGGGCCGGGGATCGAACTCGCAGACTTGGGCTCAGAAGGCCGACGATAAACCAACTGCGCGCCACCCAGCCACTTATCTTAAAATATATACGGTGCGCTAGTTTTTTTGTCCAGGAGTGTATATATATATATATATATACATATATAGATATTCCTTTTTTCGCCTTTTAATCTGCCCAATGATTTGTACTTCAGTTCTGATTTTCTGTAACGATTTCAAATATTAATTCGTTCGGAAGTTTGTTCAAGTCTGCAAACACTTATTCTGAAAATATTAGAAACCCCTAGAAATACAAAACACTTTACTTCTAAGAGCTCTTCCTTTTTTGGCAACCAATATACACTTTTGGCCATTAAAATTGCTACACCAGGAAGGAATGCAATTAACAAAATGATATTTAGTTTGTACATACATTATAGTTGGAAGAACAAGCTATTAAATTTTCAGGATATTTGGATGTATAGATGTATAGAGGAATCAGTACTCAGAGCAGCCTCCCTTGGCAGCAATAACAGCAGTTTTTCTCCTAGGCATCGAGTCAAACAGAGATTGGATAGCATGGACCGATACAGCATTCCATTCAGCTTCGAAATTATGCCACAATTCATCGACCGTAGTGTAAGACGTGTGGTGGCCTGCCAGTCGTTCGGCAACCATTAACCAGATGTTTTCATTTGGTGAAAGATCAGGAGAGCATGCTGGTCAGGGCTACATGTGAACATGTTCTGTGTCAAGGATGGTCAGGACAGTGCGGGCAACATGTTGTCGTGCATTATCTTGCTGAAACGTAGCGTTATGGAGGCCTCGAAGATAAGGTAGAGCAACTGGCCCTATCACATCAGAAATGTAACGGCTGCTGTTCAAAGTGCTGCCAATAGGAGCAAGAGGTAATCAAGATGTGTATCCAGTTTCACCCTATACCATTACTCTAGGTCATGGGCCAGTGTGACGATGTCGAATGCAAGCTACCAATGGACGTTCTCCGGGATATCGCCAAACACGGATGTGGCCATCATGATACCGTATACAGAACCTGTATTCGTCTGAAAAGACGACGTCATGTCATTCCAGCATCCAGGTTCGTCGTTGATCATACCATTGTAGGCGCTCCTGCCTGTGATGCAGTGTCAAGGGTAGCCGAAACCATGGTCGCAGTGCTGACAGTTCATGCTGCTGCCAACGTCGTTGAACTGTTCCTGCAGCTACTTGTTTTATTGCAAATGACCTCATTTGTTGACTCAGGGTTCGTGACGTAGCTGCACGATCCATTAAGGCCATGTGGGAAACATGTATGTCTTCTCTGCTGTTAGTGATCGAGGGCCGCCGAGATCCTGCATGGCGTTCCATGTAAACAACATGAACCCATCTATTCCATATTCTGATAACAGTCATATAATCTCGACAAACGCGAGCAGCAATACTTCGTGGTGATAAACCACAATCCCATTAGGCACAATCCCATTGAAATGAAACGTTCTGGTAGGCATTTCTCCTCCAAACACGAGGCATAACAAATTATTTTTTACCCAAGAAAAATGCTCAAATTCAACTTCTGTATGAGAAACTTACTGTTAAGTCTCTTATTTTATACACATTGAAGGCTGCTTTGCATGAATTCGCTGATTAGCTAATCATTTACATACCACCATAAGTTTATCTATCCAGTAAATTTCACGTTCGTGGTGCGTCGCTTTCCTGGTGTATCAATTTTAATGATCAGTAGTGTACTTTAAACCACATCGAGCTCAAATGAATCTACACTCTCATGTAACACAAAGTGCAGTCTAATGTATCTGACATAAACTTTCAGTCGAAATTTGTTGTGCCGAAATGTTTAAGAAAAACTTCTCTCATAGAGTTCTTAATATAAGCTTAGAAATTACAGATCCAGCTATTCTGCTGAAAGATGAAGATTTAGCTTTTTAAATAGAATTACATCCATTTTGTATTGTATTAAGATTTTTAGTTTTAATATAAAATATTTAAATAAGATGACAATTATAATTGCAAAATTAGTAAATTAGAATAAAATACATATATTTTTTTAAATGTTAAAGTAAAGTAAATGAAATACATAAAATTATATTGTAATAACTACAAACCTTACGCTGATAAATGCATTAAACTTGATATTAAAAATGGAAATAAAGCTAATAAAAAGGTCATATTCAAATTGCCTCATATTTTTTAATTTTTTATGGTTTGAAATGAATTTTTTTTGTGTTGAAAGAAATAAAAATTTTAATTCATTGTGGCAGTTATATTGGGAACAGTTATATTGGGAATATTTTAATTAACGTTAGATATAGTAATAAAATTTTAGATGAAAAATATAAATGCGAGGATGTGAAATACATGAAAAAAACTGGGAAATAAACTGGCACCAATCAAAAACAAGAAGTTATACCAGAAATAAATAAATGAAAAAAAATACAAAGCAATAGATTTCTGAAAAGAAATTTTTATATTTAATTACAAAATGCACTGATCTATGTCAGTTGTAGGAAATGGGACACTGAGTGTGAAATTATACTTTTTTTAAAATTTTATTTTTCAGCAGAAAAACATGAAGTTGAAATGGTTTTTGAAAACAGTTCATTCTTTTAAATGTTGAAATTTTTTTAAAGAATTTATAGTCAAATCTAGAAAACATTGATTGCATATTTTAAAAATATCTTAAACAAACTCAATTGTACTTTTCATTTCTTAATTCAATTGTTTATGAAAGTATCAAAGAAAAAAAATCAATTGGAGCAACTATTGCAATTCAACACAAATTCTAATTAGTAATCCTGCTAAGCATTTTTTTTCTGAAACAATAGATGAAAAAATGTTCTTCATAAGTGGGAGAAAGATATCGATAATTTATTCCTATTCTTTCCCATTTTCTTATACGTCTTATTTCAGTAATATTCTCTCGATAGAACAAGTTGCCTGTTAGTAGTCTAGTCTTATACGTCTCTGGTTGGTCTAGACTTTTACGAAATTGTGATATCGACTCAATGCTTGAAAATCTCATTTTCTTATATCTCTCCTTTGGAAACTTTTGAAAGCGAATGCTGTTACAAGTACATTTGAGTTGTAGCTAAAACTCCAAGAATGTTCCTCTCATGCTCTTAGCTACCAAAAATCTAAATTATTTATGTTACTCGTGTATATACAGAACGGTATTTAACAAATTTGCAATTATATTACATAAATTTACATCACTATGGATTTATATATGTAGTTAAGTTTTAAATTTATAATACACAATTATAAAATATATTATGTGCATTACAGATAAAAGGAAAATAGGTGAACTGCAATTGTACTGCCTATATAATCTGTTAAGATCTACAAACAATACAACTGGAGACAGTGAAGTTAATTTGCATAGTCTTGTCTGATGATTAAAGTAACCATCTGAGACAAAGAATGGGTGTGAAAAAACGCAGGTCTTGTCAGATAAATTTTAATATTAATTTAAGATTTAAAAAATAAATAAAAAAAGACAAAAGTGCCATAAGAATAACTGATGGGAAACAGAAGTGGCGGATGAAAATCCTAATCATATGAAAGTTGGAACTCGAATTATTTAAGATGCAAGGGGAATCCACTCGTCTACCCCAGTAATTGATTCTCATACATTTGTAGTTTATTTCGTTTGATTCGTCAAAATTTTTCACAAAGAACATGCTGGTCCCATAATATACAATTATTTTAGGTTTATGTAAGTACATTTTATTAATGAGTTGATTGTAATGAAATAGTCGATTGCACATATTTGGAAAATAATCATCTCTACTTTAATTTAATCAAAAATATATGGATTGTGAGATTCAATCAGAAGAAATAAGAAGCAATTTTAGTCGTTGAAGAGGCTTAGGAAACGATTATTCACTGAGCTCTTTCTGGCAGCATGTAATATCTCTCCTTTCGCTACTTTTGATTCACATCCACTCGAACTTAAGCTTTGTAAAATAAAGAAATAAAGATATAAGAACAAATTTTCTACAACGATAAATAAATAGTCAATATTTAAAACAAACGAGCTGAAAAAAGATACAATACAGCACTTAAGCTTGCAATAACGTTTAAGCAAACAGGAATTTCGAAAGAAAAAAACTCGAGGTAAAAATTATAATACAATGTGGTTTTACGAGATCGTCAAATTTAAACTCTATAGTTGCATTTTGTGCGGCCTGCAGAGTTACCCTAAGGATATTTTTCTAACACGTTTATCAGCTAATAATTCTTGGACAAATTATTGTATTGTATCGTAATCTCTGTATTGTATCGTAATCTCTGTATATGTTTTTACACACCTTAGTACTTTCATTTCTCTGAAATCTATAATGTAAAAAGAAGAAAAAAAACTCAAAATGAACTCCCAAAACAATGTTGAAGAAACATCGATAAGAAAAATGAACAGGTTGGTTTTTGTGATTATTAGTACAGTAAATGAATATTCGTTGTTATTTTAAATGAAGGAATGTATTGATTATCTTAAATTAAATGGCATTAAGAATTTAGTTCTAATTGAGGTTGAATCAAAAAGATATTTCTCAATGCTATTTAAGACTTAGCGATGCAATATCACATCAAAAAGTTTAAAACAATATCCTCGTTAAATTGTTCTCCTTTACTAAATAATTTTGTGCAATGCATATTTTTCTCTCTCCATAAGCATAATAAAAATCTCAACAGAACTATCTTATCAATTTTGTTTCGTAAAAAAGAATCCTGTAGTCTTTTGCATGAAATTTGGTTCATCCTGATCCTATTGGTTACTTTATTTGTTTTTACGAGTGAAGTTATTGATGACCTTTATCTTCTTGTTACTAATGCAGGGAACTATATTAGGCATTGCATTCTAGTTTTATTTTTATCGATAAACATTATAATGTTGCATGTATTTTAATCTCCAATAAAAATAATAATAAATTATTTCTATGAATAAATCACTATTATTACCAAGAAGGTCAGAATTTCACTTCCATTTTTATAAACTTACGCTTTTGCCAGTTAACTTTAAAACAAATTTGTTTTGTTTTCATTTTTCAACCAACAGCGTGCAAAATACGTTACTTCAGTACAGTACTTATCTGACAAGTGCTTGTAATACTGCGTATACTAATTTCTGTATCAAATACTGATTGTTAAGAAGGTAAAAAATATTTATTCAAAAAAATTAAGAGCAAATTTTGAATCACAGTTTTACAAAATGCAAAATATATAGGTATGTTATGAATATTATTTGGAAAAAAGTCTCAGATAAATAATTAATTGAAAGTTATTTGTTGCAATTTTATTAACATACTGACCTCTAAGATGCATCGAGTGTGTGAGCTGATGAGGGTTTCCAAAGATGATCACTTTTATTTGGATGATATTGAAAGCAAAATTTGCAGAATAAGCAAATTACTTTGATTAAGAAGGTTTTTTTGCTTGGACAAGGGTGTTATTTCGGCAAGAGTTAATTAATTTGTGTATGTCTTGAAAAAACAAGAGAATAAAAATAAATGTATTAAAACAATCGAAAAGTGCCTGAAGCTGTCTAATTTTACTATAATAAAAAAAAGCAACTCCGTTACTGCAAAAACAATATGCTATTATTTTAAAGTATTTTGTACATATTTATGCTAAAAAAATAAGGGTATATGATTATATTTCTCGTTTTAACACTCATATGAAAATATTTCTTGTTAACACTGTTGCAGTACACTTTTTTCAATGACTGAAACTTAAAAAAACAGTTGAAGTACATTTATTTTATTCCTACTCTTCAAATCAAACTAAAGCAATTTAAATGTTACTTGAAGTAATTTTACATTACTAAAAATCTCAGAATAAACAAATTTTGAAAACAGTAAAGAAATCGATTCTGTATATTAAAATATCTATAATCCTGATCCTTTAAGTAAGAACTTTCTAGGAAAAAAACGTAATATAATTTAATAATAAGGAATGATATCTCTCTGTAAGAAAATGTAGTGCATGTCTGTCCATTATAGGCTCCTAAGCCATACAACAGAAAGCAATGAAATTTAGCATACAGATAGCTCGAAACAAGAGAAGGAAATGTTTTAATGATAATATGAAAAGTTTTAAGCACACAAGAACTAAACAAGACAGCTATATAATGATTTTTACACTGTTAAAACAATTAAATGTGATATAATATGAAATACTTTAAACACCTAAGAACTAAACGCTGCAGCTATGTAAAGACTTTTAATGTGCTGAAACAATTAAATAAAATATGAAATGCTTTAAACACAAGAACTAAACACTGCAACTATATGAAAGCTTAAGGTAATAAGACTTAAAATAATTAAGTATAATCTGAAATGTTTTAAACATACACAACTAATAAACTCTGCAGATAAAGAATTTTACTATGTTCAAACATTTAAAAAATATTGTAGAGTGAAATGCATTAAACACCCAAGATTTAAATGCTGTAGCTACATAAAGACTTTTAATATATTAAAATAATAAAATATATTAGGGGAGAGTCGGGTAGCCCCGCCCAGCGGGTACCCCCGCCCACAGTCAATTTCATATGTATAGAATATTTTTTCAAGTCAATGGGTCATCGGACATTAATTGTTATATTAAAAAAAGATTATTTTCAAAGTTTCAAGCATTTATGCAACTGGTAACATGGTAAACAATAGTTTTGAAAATATGTTGAATACAGTAGTCATGAAATTAAGAAAATCGGTTGAATTTTGTGATAAAAATTATAAATGAAGTTTATCTATTATCAATACATTGGTCATTTTCATTTACACCTGAAAAAACAGTCAAAAAACATAATTTTTGTAACTGGGCGGGACTACCCGACACATTTTGAAAAGAGCTGAAAAACATGTTTTTTTAATTTTCTATTTTTTAAAGTTAAACTATACATTTTTTGGTTTATTCTTTTTGCATTATTTAATTAAATGATAAAACAATAGAAACATACAAAAATATTGATTATTACTCAATATTATACAGAAATATAAGCAATACTCCTTAATTGGGCCGGGCTACCCGACTCTCCCCTATATATGATATATTAAGATGAATTCTTAAGATAACAACCTACTTTCTGACTGCGCTGAGGTTGCATACAAATTCGGAGTTTTAAAGATTTGCCTGCAGATTCACTGAGGGGGGGAGGGGTCCATGGTGAAGTAGGCTGGATGCCTTATGTGCAAATTGGCATGAAGAGTATAAGTAAGTAAGCAAGCTGCAGATTAACTGAGTAAATTCTGAAGCTATTAGTGCTTGTGGAATTATAGTATTGGTTTTAGACAACTTAGTANTTGTAACTGGGCGGGGCTACCCGACACATTTTGAAAAGAGCTGAAAAACATGTTTTTTTAAATTTCTATTTTCTTAAGTTTAACTATTCTTTTTTGGTTTATTCGTTTTGCATTATTTAATTAGATGATAAGACAATGGAAACATATGAAAATGTTGATTATTACCCAGTATTATACAGAAATATAAGCAATACTCCTTAAGTGAGCGGGGCTACCCGACTCTCCCCTACATATAAAATGTTTTCAACAACCAGCAAACTAAATGCTGCAGCAGCTACTGAATACGTCTACTAATCAAATAAATAAAGCAACGAATTTTACTATTTTAAAACTGCAAACTATATTAATACATAAAATTCTTTAAACGCCAAAGAACAGAATGCTGTAACTTTTGAAATCTCTATTAAGACTAGCATTTAAAATAAAAAAAGTAAACTGGAGATTTTTATAATTATTAAAATACTTCAACAAGGATGAATAAGAAAATTAAAAAAATTACTTAGAATAAAATACGCGTAATTCTCTCGTTGTTTTAAAAACCGTCGATATTTTAAGAGCATAGCATTTTACAGCATAATTTATGTGTCAGAATAAAAATAAAAACATTATCAAAGAAAAATACCTTGCAGTTTTTCCTTTTTTATAATTGTTCTCTTAAATTCTGTTTTTATTACCTATTTTATTGTAATTGCACAATAATCAATAAATTTTCCACTTCTGTGATCTTTAAAAGTAAATAATTATTCGTAAAAGTACAAATAATTTTTGAGTTGTTTCAAACAATTTACATTTTATTAAGCTTCAGTGAATGTTAGAAAAAAGCTATTTATTTTTTTATGATGAA
Source organism: Parasteatoda tepidariorum (assembly GCF_043381705.1). Classification (NCBI taxonomy): domain Eukaryota; kingdom Metazoa; phylum Arthropoda; class Arachnida; order Araneae; family Theridiidae; genus Parasteatoda; species Parasteatoda tepidariorum. Next base: position 29,280,466 of record NC_092208.1, on the reverse strand, counting down.
GCTTTATTATTATTTCAAGCAACTGATTGTGCAACAAAAATAACCAATAATGAGATACAATTTTTTTAACTGAATGAAAGCATTTTAATACCACGGAATGTAATTTGTGTTGTTTTCTTAGTGGAGTGAAACATGTTTTTCTCCTTTTGAAGATGAAAAGGTTTATTATTTCCTTTCAACTAGTTTTTTATGTTGCCATTAGCCTTTTTAATTTTAATTATTTTATAATGATGATGAAATATTCTTACTGCCTTTTATCTTGCTTACTGCCGAGTACGCGTAACAGCTCTTGTGAAAATTTTAAATAAAGTTCTCTATTTAAAAATGGAGATACTAAAAAATATTATTTTCTCTAATTAGTTGGATTCTGTAAATCCACATAAGAAATGAGTGTCTATTAGAGCTACTTAAAAGTATTTCTCCCTTTTAATATAAAGGTTTGATTGTTTAGGAACATCTCATAATAATTTTTGAGTTACCTATGATTTCTATTAAAATTTAACGCTAAATGAAATTTGTGCAAGTAAGCTTGGTTTTATTCTTACAAAAAAATTACACAAAAAAGTATATATCATAGCATTTTTTGAAGTTTTATGTGTATATTTTGTATAATTTAAGTGATGTTTTGTACTAAAGGCTAAAGTCTACATTTGAATTTGTTATTTTTACAGTCTTAAGTAAGAACATTGTGAATTTTTCTTTAAAAATTCAATATTGAACAATATAATTAGTACTATTTTACATTCGTGTTTAAATATTTTTAAGATTTTAGTTCGAAGCAAATGTAATCACAATATTGATCTAAAAAGTGCGAAAAATTCTTTTTTAATTTTTTATTTTAAAGGTTTGGAAGTATTTTAAATCTCCTAAAAAAATGAAAATATATTTCTTGGATTGTTAAATTATTTTTTCATCCATTTATTATTAAATTATTCAATATAATTCATATATTTTTTTATACTTTTATTAATAATATCATGACTTCCATTATATGCATTTTTAAATAGAATGTAATGCGCACAGATATTTTAAACAGCAAAATATACTAATAAACTTGAACTATATAACTCTGAAATACTGAAAATTGCTTTCAAAATTAATCTTAATAGCTTTCCCTGAGAGAAATTGCATAACATCTCTGAGCTTTAGAAAAATTTCGATAAAGGCACCGACTTGCTTTAACTATAATAGTTAAATTACTCTGCATGTTTATACAACCTAGAAAGCGAAATGTTTTAGACTTTTATGAAACTAGTTTTAAATAGAATTCTTTGAAGCTATTGTGCATGCTCATGATTACAATCGTTTTCTATCTAAATACTTTCCTCGTAATTATCACAAAGTAATATTAATAACAATAACTTTCACTTCAAGAAGTCAACGGGAGGCTTTTCGATTTTCAATAAGAACCCTCACAACTATTCTGGGTAATTAAAACTCTTTGTAAGAGGGATTCCCAGCAAAGAACAGAACTACTTCTTTTCGCTCTTTTAATATATGAGAATGTTTTCTTTATATCTGATTCCGCTACCGGGAAGAAAATGGATATTTGCTCACCTGTATCCGATTTAAAATTAAAATTTTCGTGAATGAAATGGGATTTAGCAATGGATGAAATGGTGAAAAGTTACTTTTACATTTTAGAGATTGCTTTCCTTTAAAACGCTATAAATACTATTGCATCGGATAGTTTAAATCTGAAATCTGAATAAGTTGGTGCTTGCCAAGCTATCTTTCCTGTATACGACGAAGGATTTGAATACTTAAGTGTATGTTATTTGATTTTATGATTGGCTTGTCAATAATCACATTTCTAAAGGAATTTAAAGAAAAAAATCATGTAATGTTTCATTTCTATACAGGAGAGAATTTCATGCTCATATTGATTTCAGTATTTCACTAATGTAGTCTATAAGTTTGTACAAATGGATTGCTATTAATCGAGCATAGATCAGTTCTTAAGGTATCCGACTAGAAAAACTCCGAAATTTCCATATTTTATGAATTATGAGCAAATTATATTCCATTTTTTATGAGCAAATTATATTTTATAGAAAAATAAAATTCATTTTCAGAAATAAATTTTTGAATCATTAAAATTTTTCGTTCTCATAATTTTCTTACAGTTCAGAATTTTCGTGCATTTTTACGCAAAATTATTTACGCTAGCAAACGTTTGACAAAAAGGTTTATTTTAGTATTCCTTGAAAATTTATATGTAGATTTTGCAATTTTGTTTAATGTTATCGGTGTTTTGAGCTAAAAACTAAGGTCTAAAAATAAATTCACTATGTTTATACTTTAAATATGAATATTTGTAATTTTTTTCAAAAATTAAAGCTTAAACTATATATTTAATTCTATTTCATTATCGTTTAAATATTTGTAAAAGAATTTAGTTTAAAACACAGATAATGGCATTAAATAAAAATGTGAATAGTTATTCTTTTAATTTATTTCATGCATTCAAAAGTTTTTTAAACATCCTAAAAATGTAGATCAATATTTTTTGGGTTCTATATATTATTCAATATAATTTATGTATTTTTCCGCAACCTGTTAAGTGAAGAATATAATGCTACGTATTTTATGCACTTTTAAATAGACTATAATGCACATATATATTGTTAAACACCAAAATATATTAATAAATGGAAACGTAAATACTAAAAATTGCTTTCGAATTTATTTTTAATAGCCTTTTTCCGAAAGAAATTACTTAATCTATCTAAGCTTTAGAAGTTTTTTTCACTAAAATCCCCGACCTGTTTTAACTATAACCGTTAAATTACTCTACATGTTGATACAGCCTAGCAAGCGAAATGTTTTCATCTTTTATGAAACTAGTTTCAAATAGAATTCCTTAAAGCTATTGTGCATGCTCATGATTACAATCGTTTTCTATCAAAATACTTCTCTCTTAATTATCACAAAGTAATATTAATAACAATAACTTTCACTTCAAGAAGTCAGCGGGGGCCTTTTCAATTTTCCATGAAAACCCTCCCAACTACACTGGGTGATTAAAACTCTTTGTACGAGGGGTTTCCAGCGAAGAACAGAACAATTTCTTTTCCATCTTTTAATACATGAGAATGTTTTCTTTATTTCTGAGACAGCTACCGGGGGAGGAAAATTGATATTTGTTCACCTGTATCCTATTTGAAATTAAAATTTTGGTGAATGAAAGGGGATTTAGCGATGGGTGAAATGGTGAAAAGTTACCTTTACATTTTATAGATTGATTTCTCTTAAATCGCTATAAATACTATCATATCGGATATTTTAAATCTGAAAAACGAATACGTTGGGGTTTGCCAAGCTATATTTTCTGTATACGACGAAGATTCTGAATACTTGGAAGAAGGTTATTTGATTTTATGCCTGACTTGCCAATAGTTACAGTTCAAACGAACTTTAAGAAGTAATTCATTTGATTTTTCATTTCTGTACAAGAGAGAGTTTTGTACAAATGTTTGCTTCAGTATGTAAATACATGCATTCTGTTATGAATCGCTGTTAATAGAACCTTTAAAATGTATGAATTTTTTAAAATTAAATTACTCAGGAACCGATTTCACTCAAATTTTGTATTTATCATGCGAAATTATATACTTTAAAATCCTTTAAAAATTGCATACTTTACAATTCAAAATTTTTCAGACTATTATTAAATAAAATTATAAGAATTAATGTATACTAATTGATATTTTTTGCATGAAATTATCTTTGGATAAACGAGTTTTATAATTGTATGTAAAAAATTTTAATCTCGCTTAAAAAGTTTTCGAGATATGTCAAAATAAGCAAAAACTAAAATTAACTTTAGATGGTCTAAGCTATATTTCCGTGATTGAGGAAAACACCAATATTTTTGGGATCAAAAATAACTATCTGTCGAATAAAATAGATGTTTATTCCAAGAAAATACGTTTTAGTGTCTCATTTCATAACTTAAAATATAATCTGCACTAATTAATAGGCATATTTGAGGTCACCCCTTCGAGCCATTAAGATGTAATCCAAAAGTTTCGATCATTAGATCAAAGGTTATTCAGGATTGCCCGTTTTTCTTAAAATAAAATTTAAAAAAAAAAGAAAATCAAAAAGTAACTGATGCAAAATAGCTCGGAAGGAGTATTGCATGGTAGTAATTGGTTTTAAGTCCATGTTTTAAAGTATTATGATAATAGTTACAGAATTTTAAAACATTTGCCCAATGTTATCTCATATATTATAAAACTATAAGTTTTGTTAATTTTTAAAAAAAATCACTTCAAAACGTTAAATTAAAAACTATTATCGATCTTTTTAGTGTACCCATAAAGCCACATACGAGCAAATTTTACCATATCTTGGTTGGTTTGACCATGCTTTTTTATCAGGATTAACTTAAAAAATATATAAGCTTTTAAATCCACGATTTTTTTTATTAGAATAAATTTAGTAAATACTAATTTAAATTAAACTATCATAACTCTTATATTTATTTTTAAATATAGGAGTAAATATAGGAAACTTAGTATAATACATTTTTATTTAATTAAAATTCAGTGCACTTGTCAATTAAAAATGATTAAGATAAATTTATCAGATGTACTCCATAATCTTTATAAATAAATAGCGTTATCAAGACACTTGAAATTCAATATTCTTTCATTTAATATTAAATAAAATACTATAAATATTTAAATTTTACTTTTCAAAGATTTATCTTAGCACAAATAAAGCTTATAATTGTGTGCAATCATTTTTCAATTCGGTAAAACAGTAACTATTGAAATTTTTAGACAAACATTTTTTGATTTGTAAAAACTAAATATTACGGCTAATTTCCTTATTTTGAAGGTCAGGAATCTAAATATGTCGAGAAAAAGGTTTTTTCATACAGAGTAAGTTCATTTTCGTATCTTTTTTCGTATTTTAATATCGTGTTCGATAATTATTTAGCTTATTTAAGTTGAGAATCTTACACCGTTAAGATTGAGTTAATTATGTGCTTTTGTGTGTGTTCATTACATCAAAAATTAAATTTAGGAAATAACGCATTCCTAAAAATATGTTATAAATGTTATGAAGTAATTTTCAAAAGTTGACAGCAAAATCTAGGATTTAATTCACTTAGTACTTGAATAATATAAAAGTTACTAATATTATTAAAGATAAATCTAATTAAATACATTTATTTCGGTTTTTTAATGTAATAAATTTGCTTTATTTCGTTTGGAATTGTTTACGTAGCAATATTTCTTTACAATCGTAATCATATATATTTATTAAATGAGATATGACTAGTTTTATGTCTTTACAAGTAGGTACAGTCTGCAAATTTAATAAAATTTAATCATGGAATGTAACTACAAAACAAAGAAGAATAAAGTAGGAACATTTAATCTGAAAATTGAATTATATATGGTTCTTGATTAAATACCAGAACAGAATATGTTTCGTCATATAAATATTCGTAATAAAAAAATTGAACTTTTAAACTACATGAAAATAAATTTTCATCTCAAAAATGACGGTACTGCTGAATGCCCTGTAAAACAAAAAAGAATAATGTTGTATATTAATCTAAAAAATTTTAATCTTATATTATTGTGGTCTGAAAGAAAATACAGATGAAAAGATGCATCTTGACAGCAAGACAGTATGGTAGCATAGATGAAAGTATGCTAAGGAATTTTAGGATGTTAGAAATAAATATATTTACTATAACAAAATTCGATGCTATTTTTAAAGTAAGTGACGTTGACAGATTCGCACTCTCGGCTATAATGTGTACCGACCTGCAAGGAATAAGTGGGTTCATTAGGTGGACCTTATATTGTAAAAAGGATTTTCTTAAAAATCAGCAAAAATGCATCGAAATAGCTTCGAAACTAATGCCTCTCGAATTTGAAAATCAAATGTATTCAAAATTGAAACAGTATATACTCATTTTGAGAAAAATGCATAATCTCAGAAGTGAGTTTGGTAGATTAGCTCTCCCGGTAGTAATAAGTACCAATCTGCGAGGAATACGAGACTTCATTAGCTTGGCCTGTTCAGGGTGATAAAGTCTGGTTGTTCAGCCGTAGTAGGTGAAAGCAATTAACAAACGGTTTTTCTCCCTTTAAATAACATGTTATTTGTGGTTATTTGAGTGTTTTAAAAGAATATCGTTAAAAAATAATTAAATAAATTATAATTAGCCATTTTTCAGAGAAATTTTCAACCGTGGGTAATTTTTTCATGATTTCGATGGTTCTTCGCTTTCATATTAAAAAAAAATTCACTTTTAAAGGCAGACATAAATGTTAGAATATTAGAAAATGAAAGTTAACAATAAGATCATTAAAATAATATGTGTATTCAACTAGTGGCCAACTCTTGATGGTCAAAACTTAACAAAATCGAGCAGTTTTCTCTAGTATTATATATTCCGGCTGTGGGGTGGCCGCAAAAGACGTAAATTTTTTATATTTGTTTATTTGATACCTATTACAACAGCAAAAAAATGGCACAGTATCAGTATTCCTAAAATTAATGAGGTATCATAGGCGTAAATAATTGTTTGGCAATATTATATGTCTCTTTCAAATTAATAGAAACCTTTTTTCAATCAAATTTGCTTTTTATCGCATTACTTATTTCTATTTCCAATTATCGTTGATTTTAAGATATTTAATTTCATAAAAATACGTTTCAAAACATAATTTAAACAAAACAAGAACGTCGTTTCAAATAACTTTATGGGTATACTAATTCGGTGACGTAGCCTTATATTACACCCCCGTTGATTCCTAAGGTATCTGACAGAACAAATAAAAAATAATTAAATATGAGGAAACTCAATAGTGATTAAATAGAGCTGTAATCTAGAAAACATCACTGATGTTATCATTTAAATATTTAAAAAAAACTGTGCAAAGTTTAATTCTTATCAACGGCACATGCTAAAACAAAGCGAAATTTTGGAACTCAACATGAATGCGTTTATCCTACGGTGATCAGAGCATCTGGCTATGGAACCAAAGGTTCTTTATTTTCAATCTGATTCTCTGAAATAGATACGTTTTGACTTAGGTTGACTATATTTTTGACATATTTTGCTTAATTGCTACAATAAATCTCTACATATGGATAGGTGGTCTAATGTAAACAATAACAAGCGTCCTTAAACCGGAAGAAATTCAGAAAATTTCCGGTGTATCCCTCCGCTTATGTTATGACTACGAGGCGATGTGTAAATAAGCCTAATATTCTATGCAGTTTTGTTATCGTAATTTGGGTTCAAATCTAAACATAATTGTACCATTCATAAGAGCTTTCAGAAATGTATTGATTCTCAGAGATCGTAAGGCCAAAAAAAATTTTGGAAAGTTAATATCTCATTGTGAATAATTCTTAAGGTATGCCATGTTTTGTATTTTATCCCTTATTTGGCTACATTTCTAAAACTAATTTATAATCTTATTACTGATATTTGGAATGCTGAAATTTTACCTTCTGACTGGAACACTGCCATTATGTGCCCAATATATAAAAAAGGTGATACCATGGTTTGTTCTAACTACAGAGGTATAAGTTTGCTTTCTACTACCTACAAAATCTTGTCAAACATTTTATTTGAGAGACTTATACAATATATAGACCCTCAAATTGGAAACTACCAATGTGGTTTTCGCAAGGGAAAATCTACTAAAGATCAAATATTTGCACTTAGACAAATTTTAGAGAAGACCAGGGAATTTGGTATTACCACACATCATCTCTTTATTGATTTCAAAGAAGCCTTTGACAGTATTAATAGAAATCGCTTGTATGAAGCCCTGGTTGAGTTTCAAGTACCACCAAAACTAATTAGACTTGTAGAAGCAAGCATGTCAAACACCGTATGCAGAGTCAAACTTTTGGGATCTTTATCTGAAGAAATTAAAGTAAATAATGGAGTCAGACAGGGAGACTCCTTATCCTGTCTTCTTTTTAATGTTGCTCTAGAGAAAGTTATAAGAGATGCTGAAATCAATATCAGAGGCAACATATTTTCAAAATCTATTCAAATATTGGCGTATGC
>NC_092208.1:29246598-29271804 GCF_043381705.1 Parasteatoda tepidariorum | reverse complement strand
CCTAATTAGAAAATATTCTAATGATTATAATATTAATATGATAATGCTGAAGTTTAAAGGCTGAAAGAAAGAACTCGGTACATGTGAAATACTGCAAAAGATATGATGCAATAATATGATGGCGCGTTTTTTCAATCTGCGGCGTAAAAATATATCGGAAGCAGTAACCCGAAAGTCTTGAAAGAGCAATTTTACCACTAGCGCCACCACCCTTAGCTTTACACGATCACCCATCCATTTAAAAGTTAAAGTCTCCCTGTATATTGCTTAATTATTAATTAGTACGTTAACGTTAGTTAGTAGTGAAAACGCTTTCCAAAAACAAATACGCAGATCAACATAAGGAATCAAAAACTTAAGAAATATCATATTCATCCATTCACAAGTAATTTAAAACACAGATATGCTCATTCATGTTTGTCCAAGCGGCATTTGAATTTCAAGGCATCTAAAACTATTAAATCCTATTTGAAAAGTATTTTGCGACCAAATTTTAATAATAATTATTGTTTTGACGTCTTTTTTAAACACTAATTTTTAATCCTCTACTATCTTTACTATATTTTATTACACTATTACTATCTTTGTTTAAAATTTATTACTATCTTTGAAATTAAAATATGAAACTCATGAAATTTATACAATTTTTTAATAGCAAAAAGTTGGGCCACGGAAGTGGCTCTCTGCATAAACGTAAAATTGTACATTTGTACACTCATGTGTAAGGAGACTTAAATAATGTTTCTAAATATTGAGTAACAATTAAAAGCAAAAATTACTTTGCATATGCATAGGAAGTTAAATAAAACTAGTCATCAATCGTAAGTCGTTCTTAATTGCTAGCTAAACTTGACGTACGATAATAGATTTTAACTTTTGGACCTACATAATAAATTACTTGTTAAAGTTTTCAAAAAGCACTATTAAGGTAAATTATATTTTTAAAATTTTTTGCTATAAATTGTATTGCTTAAGATTTTAGATTCGTGTATCTTTTAACTTGCTGAAGTTCATAACAGTTAATGTTTGTTTCTCTTAGCTAAACCACTTTTACACACAATTCACAGCTAATCACATTAATAATTACATCTCTTGTAAATAATTACATTGTCTTGCGCAATTAATAGTAAACAATAAGGGTACAGGTTAGTTATAAAACATTTTTTCAATTGTTTTTGTATCCATCAAAAGTGCTCTCGAGATAATTAGTTTATTTGTACATCAACGTGAAAAGGAAAACTAAATCTAACTTCACTTTAGAAATATGAGTCTTGAGTGACCGATTTAAAATCTCAAAATACTTGAAATTCTAATTATTTAAAAAAAAGTAGACCAGCAGGTCACCAGAAGTGACTAGTAGACAAAAGAAAGTACTCTACACGAAATTTAAAAACCCCATGCGAGTGAAATTTAAACAGGTACTCTCATTTTTGAGCGAAAGAAGTAGTTTCGAAAGTGACATAAAGGGAGATATGTGTGAGGAAGACGTTGTTTATTGTCGACCGGATTCCAAGCAAATACCTCAGTTACCGTAGTAGCATGATCTAATCATCACTATGCAACCCAGTCAAAGAAAGAGTTATGAAGTTTAATGACGCATCATAACGCACATTTCAATAGTTAAAAAGTTTTTTAAAGATTGTCTTGATATTTGACTTACCGAATTAAATCTTCAAAATAATTGGAATTCAACTGATTTAAAAAAGCGGACCAGCAGGTCGATGGAAGAGGCTAGTAGACAATAAAAGTTACTCTACTCTAAATGACCAGTCAACCACTGCATACCATTTAAAAACATTTGAATAACTATTTTGAAAAAGGAGAAAAATATGTTAAAGAAATAAAATACGAAATTTTTGAAAAGAGATTTTTTTCTAACTTAGCACACTTACATTTATACACTACATTTATCAACTTGTTTTATTACTGATACAAACATAATCTTATTTTTGCACGTTCTTTTGTCTTAATTCAGTCATCTTTTACATTTAGCTATACTTGACAAAGCGGTGTTCAAGTAATTCCTCAACGATGCTCTGATTGAAAGTTTTCAAAAGTGAAAAAATCAATAAATTATAAGTTCAGTTATGAATCACTGGAAAATGAGTATTTATTTTATTATATATTAATTAAATGACTTTAGTAAAAGCACACTAATTTAAGCGCATTAATTAAATGGGTTTCAGTAAAAGCACACACTGACAGTTCACCAATAGTTTGAAATAATTACTCAATTTTAATTGCGATAGATAATTCGCTAAATTAGTTTTTTTTGTATGTAAACTTCCTATATTTTGAAGTAAATACTTAAAAGGGATACACCAAAATCAAATAAAATTATTGATGGTTAAAAACAAAATTATATCATTTTGACTTGCATTAACTATTGCAATAACTATTTTATCGTTTTAATATTCTATGCACTGTTGGAAATNAAGTGGGAGACGTTGGACCATTCGCCCTACAGTCCAGACATGTCGCCCTGCTATTTCCATGTGTTTGGTCCACTGAAGAAATACCTGAAAGGGAAGCGCTTCAACTCGGACGACGTACTCAAGGACGCTGTGAAGGACTGGATCTCGTCACGGCCACAGGAATTCTGGGAACAAGGAATCCTGTGGCCTGTTCATCAGTGGGATCGTTGTGCTCAGGCCTATAGTGTATATTTTGAATAAAGTCTACATTTGTACCAACCGTGTCTTTTTGTACCTTTTCATTTGATCACCCCTTGTATTTTTGAAGTAAGTGACGTTGACAGATTAGCCCTCACGGCTATAATATGTTCCAATCTGAAAGATATAAGTGAATAAGGGTTCATTAGGTGGATCTTTCATTGTAAAAAAGGCTTTATTAAAAATTAGCAAAATTCATCGAAATAGCTCCGAAACTAATGCCACTCGAATTTGAAAATGGAATGTATTCAAAATTGAAACAGTGCATATTTAAAAGCTAAAGTCTCCCGGTATAATATATATATATATATATATGAAAGTGACAGAAAGGGAGATATGTGTGAGGAAGACGTTGTTTGATTGTCGGTAAGATTCCAAGCAAATATCTCAGGTACCGTAGTAGCATGATCTAACCAACACTATGCAATCCAGTTCAGGAAAGTGTTACGAAGTTTGATATAATGACCACAGCAATAAAACATCATGACACACATTTCAATAGTTAAAAAGTTTGCTAAAAATTGTCTTGATTTCTGACTAACCGATTTAAATTTTCGAAATAATTGATATTTAACTTATTTAAAAAGACGGACCAGCAGTTCGATGGACGTGGCTAGTAGACAATAAAATTCACTCTTCTCTAAATGACGCAGTCAACTATTGCATACCATTCAGAAACATTTGAATAACAATTTTGAAAACGGAAAAAAAGTGTTAAAGAAATAAAATAAAAAATTTCTTAAAATCCAAAATTCATCAAAAATTTAAAAAAAATTTTTAAAATAAAAAATCATTTTTTTCTAACTAAGCACAGTTACATCATACACTACATTTATCAATTTGTTTTATTACTGATACAAACATAATCTTATTTTTGCACGTTCTTTTGTCTTAATTCATTCTTTTTTTGCATTTAGCTATACTTGACAAGACGGTGTTCAAGTGATTCCTCAACGATGCTGTGATTGAAAGTTTTCGAAAGTGAAAAAATAAATAAATTATAGATTTAATTCTGAATCACTAGAACATAAATATTTATTTTAATATACAGTAATTAAATGACTTTTTAGTAAAATATAATACGTTTTTATTAAAAACACACACTGACAGTTCACCAACAGTTTGAAATAATTACTCACTTTTAATTGCGATAGATAATACGTTAAATTAGTTTTTTTGTACCTAAATTTCCTATATTTTTAAGTAAATACATAAAAGTGATACACCAAAATTGAATAAAATTAATGATGGTTAAAAACGAAATTATATGTGTTCATTTTAACTTGCATTAACTATTGCAATAACTATTTTATCGTTTTGATATTCTATGCACGGTTGAAATGAATAAATATATAATGTGAAGTGAAATTTCAATATCAAAGATTTCCTTTTAGTAAGAATTATTTAATTCATTCGGGTGCTATTTAATTCAGAGGAAACTTTATGTGTGTATGTGTTGTTTAACTATCAATGGAAACTATTCCATTACTGAAGTTATTCATGATTTTGAGTAGTTTTCAGATAAATGCAACATCTTCGAAATTTTACAAATTCAGATGAACAACTAGATATTTTTCAATTTTAAATAAAATTAAGTACTTTCTTGTTAACAAGGATGTTTCACTCTTGAAAAAAAGAACACAGTATCAATTATATTATTTCGGAAGCACTTAGGTGTTTAAATGTGGCATTGTTTTTCTACGATTAAATACAGCTTTAAAAGAAAAGAAAACAATTATTTTTCTAAACTATACTTATTAAAGATAAAACGTTTTACAAACAATTTTTGAAACAAAAATAAACTATGGTAATTGAAATGAGAAGGAGACTTTATGCAATTATTAAATTTATTCGAACTGAAAAATTTATTTAGAAACTGAATTTACCTAAAAATTTCGAAACTCTTTAAATCCTTTATAGCATAAGATCTTCAGAAATTTTTGAAATATAAAGTAAAATTCTTCCAAATGTGTTTTATTTCTAAAAATATTTTAAGATCCTTTATTCGAATTTCGATTTAATATTAAAATAACATATATATATATCTATAATAACCAATAGAAAATGTTAAGTGTGTCTCTTTTAAGGTCTGGAAGATTTAGTTATTTGAGTGTATTTTTAATGAATTTGCATTAAATGGTTCGAGCTACATGGTAACCTCAATGAAAAACGCAGAAAAGATTTGTAGAGAAAAATAAATAATGGAAACGTAGATAAGTAAATTGTAAAAATTCCTTGAGATACACTCTTTGGTTTTCTGTAGGATTCGAACCAAGCACCTTCGGGATCGAAGTAAGACGCCCTAACCACCAATGCACATCCCAATCCAGAGGGAGTTAGATGCTTTATTAAGTGGTCACCACGTTTATACACGAGCGAACTAAGCAGTGAAAAAGAGAAAATGGTCCTTGAAAATTAAACCACTTAATAAGAGTATCAAACATAACCTGTCTAAGCTATCGGGAGTATATTTCCCAAATTTAGACCCTTTGTACCGATAAAATTGGAAAATACAACACTAAATAGAGAATTTAACCTAATAAATTGTTTTTATGCGATACTATAAAGTAAAATGAAATTATCAAATTACACAACAGTTACCAAATTTTACAGCAAATATTATTAAAATTGTTGATTTTAAGTGCTCCAGTGAGTAAAGTGCTCCAGTGAAGTACCGTGATTTTTAGGTGTTTCCATAGAGCCTGAAACATAACAAATTGTAACTTAGTCTGATAGTTTTGATCATACTTCTTTTATTAGTTTTCTATAAGATACGGGCATTCAGTTAGCTCTTAGGTAAAAGTTACTATACTTAAAAAAATATTTTAAATATACTTCTATTTTATATTTATATATTTTTAATATTTTTCAAATGTTATTTCTGTTTAATTTTTGAAATGAGGAATTATCAACCATTATATCACATCTAAATTTTTTAATGTATATTAAAGAAATAGTTTTCCCACAGTTAATCCCATAAAAGGAAATTATAAAGGCTTTTTAAATCGTAAAAGCATCTTTCATATTAAAAAATTGACTTAAAAAATAAAATAAAATAAAATATATTGGAATAAAAGAGGAATAAAATTTATTAAAAATTCACATATAGCAAAACTCCATTCTTTCATATTCTCTGAAAAGAGACAATAGAGCATTTTCAAATAAATTTCATATGCTTTTGGTCGACAACGCATATAAACATATTAATGTAAATTTACGTTTAATTCTTCAGTTCATACCATGAAAAAATTTTATTCTCGCGTTTTTTTAATTATTATTTTTGCTCCAAAGAGGGTAATAAATTGCTATGAATCATACAAAGAACACTATTATAGACTTTGAACCATCCATGAAACTATCTTTATTTTGCTTGTATTTTGTTAGTTTTTAGGTATTAAATTAAATAGCTTCAGAATTTTAAGTCTTACTGCCAATTCAAATGAAAAGCTATGAAATGAAATATATTTATTAAGGAATCATTCTCAGTTTTAATTTTCTTTCATATTAGTTTAAAACTTTTTAATTCCCTTTACTACTAGTTATCCTCGTAATATTTTTTATACTACCTATTTTAGTACTTTTCTTAATAATATAAATAATATTTCAAATTTTACAAAAATAATATTTATTGTAGTATACGTTTATATTTAATTATTATTAATGACTTTATAAATACAGGTTGACCCCTGAAGTCCGTTTCGGCTCTTTTAATCACTCATGTTATTAATTTTTTTTATTTGTAGAACCGGTGTCTATGTATGGTAAAGTGTCTATACAATATGATATAAATTTTTATAGTACCAAATTATGAAATGCTGAAGTTAGCGTTATTATTTCGGATATTATACAGGAATGATCGTCAGTCGGATACAGGGCAGACCATTTTGAAATGGAAAAAAACTGAAAAGTTATAAATTTTTATCGATTTAATTTAAATAGACACCTTGTAATTGTATGTGTTAAGACATAGCTTTGCTTGTCTTAGCACATACATTTGCATTGTCTTAGACTTAAGCTTTGAATATCGAAATTATAAATAGTTATTTTTTTACCCATAGGCAAAATGGGGTTGGTTTGAATTTCAAGGCGTCTTCACTTTTCAACCACAATAATCAAGAGTAATAGTAAACAGTGCGCATGCGTTGCTATGACGATCGTTGCTGTTTGATAATTTTTTTATAATTATTTTTTTCATTTTTAATTTTGTTATGCATTAAGTTGGTGAGTTTATTTTTGAGATAAGAGACCAGAGAGATCCCATAAATAGTAGTTGAGTTGTGAATGAAAGAGAATTTTATCATTTGAGCGATATTTTTGTTTTTATTGTTTTAATTAAGAATCAGAAATTCCTACCTACAGTTCAATCTGGATCGTTTTCAATACTAATTCAGGTGAATATCACAAATAAAGAGGGTCCATACTGACTGACACGTTCCAAAAGAGTTGAAGCAAGAAAAAAATGATGCCAAGGCCTAAACTTACCGAGTCTGAAAAAGCCAGAGAACGTAGACGGGGATACCTTAAGCGTTACGCGCAAATGGAAAAACGAAAGGATTCCGTTTGCAAGCGCAAGCATGAAACCCGTCCCTCACGAAAGTACCTAAGTGGTTGAGAGAATTGAACCTTACCGAAAAGTGAGTGGAATGGTAACTCTCGGAACCTCTTTCGTGCAAATATAAGAACTGGGTGTTGATCACCAGTTAAGGATAATATGATCCATTGTCAACGTACCCAATAAATTGCACAAGACCGTAGACTGTCTTCTACGCAATATAAATGATTCATTCGCCATTCAAGTAAAATTGAAAAAAGACTAGCTTTCAAATCATATTTCATGTATGAACTTGTGAATCCGAAACGGGTGTATGATTCAGCTTACAATCTATATCAAGCATCATTGTACCAATAAAAAATTGTTAATATTGATCTCGATTGGCCGTTCAATGTCTATTCTGTCATCAAGAGAACTAAAACAGAATGTGTATGAGTGGTATTTAAATATGTCTGCGAAATTGGGCACCGAGCAGTTCAGGATTAACAGTTAAAGATGTCGAAAATGTAAAAACACAAGGAAGCTTATTTTCCAAACAAAAAAAAAGCAAAAAAACAAAAAAACAAAAATTAGACAACAACCACTTTGCTAATGAGTAACCTGCGATCGCATTTTCTTCATTTTGCAGTAAATCGTATTTTTTATTTTTTTAAAAGTAATTTTTGATCATGTTATTCTGTTATTGTTTTTCTACATCAATGAGTTAGAAATTAAGACGAAAAAAGTATTTTTGGAAATTTTGCGATTTTTATTATAAATACAAGATTTCCTTCTTTAGTAAATCGAAGATACTCAGAAACTTTTTTTTATTTCTTTCTTTTTCCTTAATGTATTATGCAATTATGTTAAGAAATCTTATGTATCTTGTGCTAAGAAATTAAGAAGAAAAAAACCCTTGTCAATAAATTGTTTACCAGAGTTTGCAGTAAGTGGTATAATCTTGTAGCTTTAGTTATTTTGCGATACCTAGACCACTCTTATAACTGTTACTGTTAAAATACTTGCATTAGTCGGTATCCTATGAATATTAAGAGCGTCAATTACGAAACAACCTTCTTATGCTCAATAATACTAAATTTCATCTTCTTACAATTTCATCAACAAACGAAACTTATAATCCTTTCTCAAAATACTTTAAAGCATTAAGTACAATATCAGTTAGCAATAAAAAAATAATATTGTCTACACCCTAACTCTTGACCGAGAGAACAGAGTTTCAAATCTCAGCCTTGACACACCAATATTTCCTCTTTTCCCTTCACAAAAGAGTTTCCGATGACCTGCGGAACCCAATTTGTGACCCTGGGCTATTAGAATACGATACTTTTACTCACGCATACATAACAGCAAAATAGAGCTGATAAACTGTTTCTAATGTCCAGTTAAATATCTTAATATGGTTTTTAAACCCTGCTAGCTGTAAATGGTTAAAAAAACCGTATAGTTTTGTATTCATGTTTTTTCTACCATACCAGTTGTAAACGGCTTAAAAACCGTAAAATTAAAAATGCTCCTTGCTGTAAACCTTGAGGTTAAATGGATGGACAAACTGCTGCCGGTCATTTTACTATAGTTTTAGAAAGAAAACTTGAGTATGTATGTTATATATATATCTGAAACTCAAGCAACTATTTTAACCAAAACAGTTTTCATTTTCTTAACTGAAAGTATTCTTAAATAAATACCGGAAGAAATAAGAAAATAATTATAACTTTTCAGTTAATGCAATATTTTATTTTGCATACCTTGCTTATTATTGGTGAAATTCCCAGAAGTTTTCAGGTTCACTTGGAAAGAGAAAAAATCAGAAATAAAGATACACACAGATAAACAAGCTGGGGCTGATGAGTATCTATAACCAAATGAAATAAAAGCTTTTCTATGCCAGAGCTAATAAAGTTATGGAAGTATCTTATCGCCAATTGGGAATTATACTTGGCATGAGAGTTTTTTTCTCCGTAAGCCTTAACATTTATTTTCGCTGAATTTGAGCATAAAATATCTAACGTCATTATTTGTTATCTGAAGTCTGACTTCTCATAGTTAAAATAAAAAAAAAATGTTTAATACATTACATATACATTTTATGGATTTGTTTTAATATGTTTGCAATGTTACTGTTTCGATGGAGTATTTATTTGAACTTAAGATCTTTAATACAAGAAATATATTCATCTGAATAAGCTTCTGACGAAGGCTAAATCTTAAACTAATTTTATTTACCTTTAAAATGAAGAATATAAAACAATGCGTTTAGGAAATATTTTTACGTATATATACATCGTGAAAATATTGCACGATTTTTTTCCAGTTATTTCGGTAGAAGGTTTATTTTCACATTATAATGCTACGTTTTTAAGTTTTATCAGCCTTGAGAAAAAACGAGTATGGTCAAAAAAGTCAGAATATAGTAAAATTAACCGCTTTTATAGCTTTATTGGGAAAGCAGTAAGCTCCGCAATATTTACTGAGACTTTCTGGTAATGATTTTGGTAAAATTAACAATAACGTGATGAAATTTGATAAATGTGGAAAAATTTTGCAATTTCTTTCTCTTACCTTAGAGCATGGTATACATACTATTTATTTGGTTAAATTGACTTTTTTTAGTATTTCAGTTTTAATGCATGGTAATAAGAACTATAATTAAAAATCTGAGTTTCCGTTAAGCCTTTATCATATGAACTCGTAAATTATCAAATTAATGGTTTGAATACCGTGCATTTTTTTAAAATCAAAATTTTCTTTTTCACCATGCAAAATGGTAATTTTATTAGAATAATATTCTTCGCGTAGATTTAAGAGATCTATAATTTTAGATGAAAGCGACCAATCAATGTTTGATATTCAATTCTTGTGCTGCTATTCATATGAAAATCATTATTATGTTTTTTCATTGAGATGATCCATGTTTCACATCCATATCGTTCATTCTTAACTATTTCGAAATTAGATGGAGTGAAATATTTTTTTATTAATCAATAAAAAAAAAAATAATCAATAACTTCAATTTTGCAGTAAAAAGAAAAAAATTAAACAATTTATTCTGAGTTTGAAGTTATTGTTTCCTCGTATTCCATTTATGTAATGTAATCCAGGAACGGGGTACTCTATAAGACAACAGATTCTCTAAAAAATGGACAGGGGTCATAATGCGTATTTAAGGAAATGAACACATTAGAAAGCGCGCCCTTTCAATATTCAACTCAAATATAGTAACTACACAAAGAATTTTGTGCTTATATTTTCTTGCTTATTTAAACGCTAAGCATAATTATTACTGGGAAGAGCCGCGATGGCTCAGGGGATAGAGCGTTCGCTTTCCAATGAGGTGAACCGAGGTTCGATCCAGGCGATTGCTATTCGATAGGAATTTTGCATCCGGCCTGCACCGACCACAGTGCTGACGTGAAATATCCTCAGTTTCAGACGGATCAGGGGTAGAGTTCCCTTGCAGACAGGCTAACAGTGGGAAGTTCTCGTGGGATTCCTCTCAACGTAACGCAAATGCTGGTTAGTTCCACCAAAAAGTCCCCCACGAAGGCAAATTTCTCCCAATACTTGATCCAGGAGTTCCCTTGTCTTCTTGATTGGGTTCAAAATTACAAGGCTACGGAGTTGAACATTAGTAATCGTAAACCGAAAAATTGGGCCGGACTGTTTAACGACGGTTATTAAACCGTAGTGGCTCATGACGTTTTGAACCGTAGTGGCTCAAAAACGAGTATTCGTTCCCCATGAGATTACCCGGGTTTGAATTCCGGCAACAGCTGGTCTATTCGAATTCCGCACCATTCTCGCACCACAGTGTTCACGTAAAACTATAATCAATGATAAACAGATCATGGGTGTGTGTCCCCCAGCCATCTTATTAATCTTAGGAGATTTTCGTTGTTTTATTCACCATGTAACGTAAATACAGAAAAGTTCCATCAAAAAGTCCTTCATGAAGGCATATTTCTCCCCATACTTGATAAGGGAGTTGCTTGTCTTTTGGATTGCATTTAAAATATCAAGTCTACGGAGTTGAACAGTGGTAGTCATGAACTCAAAAATAGGTTGGCTGTTCAACGACGGTTACAAAATAAAAAAAATCATTACAGGGAAAAGCTCCGAATTTCGGTTTTGGGACAGCTAGAAATATTACACACGTAACTGTGCAGAGTTGTAACAGTAGATTAATAAAAACAACTTTTTAAGGCATTAAGAAAAGACAAATTAAATAATAATATGACCTTTCAAAGTCGAATCCCATAATATAACCAAACACACATTAGTAATTTATTTAGATTCATTAGTAACTGAAAAAAATTACAATGGTCATAAAAGAGGTTTCAAAAACGGAATCAAATGCTATGTTCATTTTCTTAAACAATTTTGTACCTTTTAGATTTTCTCAAATCTGATATTTTCATCTGTGAACGGAATAAAAACTTCCCCGAGACCCTATAGCATATTTAAAATCGCTTAATAAATCTCTAAAACTCGTATAAATTGATAAGTTTTATGATAGTCTTGTGTAAACAACTGTTTAAACATATTTTTTTATAAAAATAAAGACTAATTAATTAACATTAAAAATATAACAGTGAGTAATTTAATAATCCATGTAGTAATTTTTGTGTTATAATTAGCGATTTATTACTAAGCGATTTTCCGATTCAAGGATTCAGATACTGATTCTTTGATTAATGATTTGACTAGTGCCTTGTTAAGGATTTGGAGGCTAAAATTACTACGCTCACACTTGAAAGGGCGAGTCGGGTGATTGCAATTGAGGCATGGATACAGAAATTGGAATGCGGTATATAGACATAATAAATCAACATAATAAAAGGAAATTATAATCAATTTATACTTCTTTCGTGGATATTTACATTAAATTATTATATAATTATTTTTCACGTGGATTTTTTAATTGAAAATGGAAATTTCGAAATAAAATTTCAGATTCCTGATGATGCCCTTTAAGAGAAGAGTGCGGGAAATTTATAATAGATGAATGAGTTTTGGGGATGCTATACCTGAAAGGTGAGGATTGGTATTTTGCATATGAAAATTAAATTTGAAAACATAAATTTTCCTAGACTACTCAGTACACAGATAAAGAAATACGCTTCTGTGTTCTTTTTGACACGCATTTTGGGGAGTTTTGTTTATAATAAAATACTGATAAAAAATACTTTTTGACTGCGTTATTTAATACTGAATTGATATGTTTAATTTATATGATTTCTTTTCGTTTACTATGTTAACTAAAATGCTTTTTTCATTTTGTATCATTTCAGAATTTTTATTTTATTTTAATTTATTTCAAATACTGAAAACGAAATTAATTTATTAAATTTCTTTCAAAATAATCCTCTTCATATTCGGAAGAAAATAATCTTCATATCTTCTTAATTTTCTACTCGCCGTTAATTTTAAATATT
Organism: Parasteatoda tepidariorum; assembly: GCF_043381705.1. Taxonomy (NCBI): domain Eukaryota; kingdom Metazoa; phylum Arthropoda; class Arachnida; order Araneae; family Theridiidae; genus Parasteatoda; species Parasteatoda tepidariorum. The sequence goes on along the minus strand of NC_092208.1, from coordinate 29,259,148 downwards.
TGCAATTTTCATTCTCCCAAATCGCTGCAAAAAGTGAAAAGTGCAAAAAGTCAAAATACATCTTTGACTGAAAATTAGCAAGGGAATAGTAGCAGAATTCTATATATAATGAGTTTATCTGTTTTAAATTTCTGATAGCTCTGTGGGAAGGCAATTTATATTGTTAAAAGTGATGAATTTGCTGTTATATGCAGTCATTTTTTCTAATGAAACTCGTGTGGTATTTAATACCATTTGATTTTCTGAATTTCTGAAAAATGAATAATAAATACTAGTCATTAAAACTAAATGCAACAGTTTGTTGAATTAAAAGCTGTATAATTTAAAAATCTGAATTTTAAATTAAAATTGTTAGTCAAAGCTGTTATGTACTAATCTACTTTGAAATAGTCAGACACATATAGATTTTTTATGTCTGAAATTAGTTAGTTACTGAGAAATGCTTTCAATACAAAATAAATTTCATTAAATTAGATGTTGAATTTTATAAGCTCTTTTATTTTAATAAAAAAAATAAAAGCGGGGAAACTATGAGATTTACTGTTAAAAGACTTAAGTGTCTAGCTATAAAAGAAACAGGAAATGGTATTTTATATTTTTTCATTAAACGACTTGCCATTTACTTAACGTAGTTAATTTTTAAACTAGCTTAATATAATTCTAATGTAAAATAGTTAAATACTTCTTACAAATAATTAATTATACTTAAAGTAGTTAGGGCTAGTGATTTCGTTTTTGTTAATGGTAACTATCTTAATTATTTTGTTGTTAAGTGTACAACAGACTAATTATTGAGACTACGTTATGTTTTCTAAAATATATATGGCCTAAAAATAAGAAACGCTCTGTAAGTTAATCAGAGTACGTCACTATTATTGATCAATTAGATAATTTAAAATAAAAACTTATATTGTAAGAAAACTGATAAAAAATATGTTTGAACTAAAATTAAATACCAAGGAAAAAAAGTTTAAAAAAATATATGCGTAGTTATAAAGTTATGAATAAAATTGCACTGCACATAATTTTTAAAAGTCCATGTTAAATCTACTACGTTAAGCACATTATCAAGAAAAATCCTACTTTACTTAGATTTTATGTTTCAGAAGGAAATTTTGCTTCAGTAATAAGTGATTGAATTCTGTAATATTACTTAGTTAAATATGTGAATTTTTTTATGGATTATGAACAATAAAATGCCTAAGTACATGAATGCATTTTTTTATCTCGTTCTATAATATTTTTTTCACAATTTACACATTTCGAATATATAGGGGAGAGGGGGTCACATTGTGAACAAATTTTTTTTATCTTTTCATTTTTCAAAAAATATCATCTATTTCTCACAGTAAAGAAGTCCATATGTTTCAACAGTCTTTTCTTTGTCTTATGGAATTTTTTGAGATTTTTCGATGAAATATTTCTTTACTTTATGATATTTTAGAAAAATGACTTCAATTGTTCACATGTGCCCCTATGGGGGTCACATGCGAACATTCCTGAGGCACATACGAACAAGATTAAAAACACAAAGCAATCATCATATTTAAAAGAAAAAATCTGAAATATAACAGATATAGATACACATTGTATTGAAGGGGTTGCAGATTACTATGTGAATTTAAATTGTGCAACAGTACTGTCAATAAAAAAATAATTTTTCCGCTGTACAATAATTTTTCCGCTGCTATGTTTTTCGCAACTTCATGTTCCTCAGGAGATGTAATGGACCTTTTACTTTCTTCTCTGATACTTTTTCATGCTTTTTTTTCATTTTACTCTCATTCGTTTCTTTTCATTTCATTTTACTTCATTTCATTACTTTGTAATCATTATGTAACACAAAATTATTGACCAACCATTTAATAAAAAAAACATTTTTTAACAAAGAAATTAACATTTAATAAATTAATTATGAAAAATTAAATAATAATAATTTTAAATGCATACATATCTTTTAAAATTATAATATCATGATGATAATAATCTTAATACTATGTAGGGGCACATGTGAACCGTTCACATCTGCCCCAGATGTTTTGTTTACAAGTGCCCCATCATCTTTCTTAAACCTAACTTGAAAAATAAGGAATTTTTAATTGAGAAAAAATAATAATAATTGTCATAAACTTGCCTGAATGTCTACAATAGTTAATTCTAGCTTATTAGTTGATTTATACTATGTTTTCACTTGAAGAAGCGAGTGATAAAAGTATATACAACACAAGCTGATACAAAGAAATTATCAAAATAGAACAACAAAATGTCTCATTGCTCTGAAAGTTTTGCAGAGAGGTAGGATTAGAACTGCCATCTATTGAAAAATTTTCAAGATTTTTTATTTCAAATCATATTGGTAAAATATACCATGTTAACATGTACTCCCTGTTCACATGTGCCCCCCTCTCCCCTACTGTTAGAAATTTCTCAGAAAAAAATGGCTAAGTAACCCTCTATTTCATTAGTATTTTACCATGTTTAAACAAATCAGTAAAAGAACCGTAAATAAGATGGTCATAAAGCTATTAAGTTTTTTGAAAAATCGTTTTTTAACTATTTTTATCTAAAACGGTTAAATAACAAGTATTTTATTGCACCAACTAAGCCCACCCAATGGAACAACTTAGTTCCTTGCAACTGTGTGCATAATATAGCCGAAAGATCTAATCTGTCAATCTCACGACTGACAAAATGGGGGTTCTAGTCCCAGCATTGACACCTCCATTCCCTTTAACACACATGAAGAATTTCCAGTGTCCTGCACACTCCAATGTCCATTATCTAACGAAAAGCCTAACTCATATGTTCAATTAGGCTTATTTTTCTATGATTTTGAAACCATGGTAGCTGTAAATGGTAAAAAAACCATATAGTTTTGTATTTATGATTTTTTAACCGTACTAGGTGTAAACGGTTTCAAAACCGTAATGGTGAAAAATATTCTTTACCGTAAATTTTATGGTTAATCGGATGGATAGACTGCTGCCGGTTATTTTAAAATAATTTTAGAATGAAAATTCTAACAGTGTACTTACAGTTCATCTAATTTAATTTTATGTTTTATTCTGATATTTATTTAAAATTCCGAACTTGTGGAAGGGCATAATAATAAAATTCATATATATTTGCATAGGCTTATTTATTCAACAGCATCACAACTACTGAAATATATTTTGGAGCTATATATAAAGACTTATATTTTCCATTATTTGTGAAATTGATATTATATTTATTGGAAATAGCTTTCAAGCAGAATAGTTTATTTGCTCTAAGAATTTTATCGTGTGCTTTTGGTAAAGATATTTTAACGATATGATCTTTGTTGCTTAATCGACGAAACATTCGTGACTTTTAGGCTTCTGTTTCTTACCTAAACATTTACCAAAACTTCCATTGGGAATAGCGTGATCTTTTACCGAGGCCTTAAAGTCAAATTATTTTCGAAGACGCAAAACACAAAAAAAAGTAGAAACTTTATCCTGAAAAAAAAGTTTTCTAAAGAAAAAACATTTTTTTTTCTTAATTCTGTTATTTTACTTTCAAGTCACGGATGAAAAACTCAGCTTTGCCAGAATTTTGAAACAATCCCTGTTCCAAATAATATCATACGCCGATCATGCTAATCAAGGTTCATTAAATATTCATGAGATCACGTGAATAATTACGTGGATGTGATGCGTAAGAGAATAGCTATTCCTTTATATGTTTGAAGAAAAGGTATTGTTCCTTTATTCCTTCGGCTTATCGCACTTTATTAGGCAGGAATTGAGCAGCGAAACGAGTTTTGTTTCGAAAAATACAAGTTATAGAAAACACTTAGAAAATGCTATGTTCTAAATGTTATCACTATCTCGTTTTTAACTAAATTTAAACGACTTATTAGGAGAAACAAAATTATGTACTGCAAATAATATCTGTGAGGAAATCTGGTTGAAGAAGTTCGGATTCAATACTAAAAATTATTTCCTTCCTTTAGTTCTGGAATTAACGCAATTGCTTTTTCTCAGCCGTATCTGATTTTCAACAGTAAATATGTCAAATTACAATGAAATACTTTACTTTTCCTTATGGTATTGATAAATTGCTGCCTGTAAAAAAGTGAATATTAGTAAATCTATTAATAATTATAAATAAATGGAATTATTTAAGAAACGAAATTTACATAAATATTGAAACTGTTTAAATTTGAGTGCTGATACTCCCTTCTTCGTAACATATTCCATTAAAGATAAAGATTGAAGGAATAAATATTGATTTGTTGCCATTTATCTTTTATAAACAATGTATTCATATCCACAACAATATTTTAATAACATCAGAATCTGTTTATATTCTGATTTCATAATTATTGCAAATTTTTAAGCCATAGGGAATGAAATATATATTTAAATTAAAGGAAATTTACTGTCCCTTTTTTAATACTAAAAATTATTTCCTTCTTTTAGTTCTGGAGTTAACATAATTGCTTTATCTCAGCCGCATCTGATTTTCAACAGTAAATATGTCAAATTACAATTAAATCTTCATAAATACTTTACTTTTCCTTATGGTATTGACAAATTGCTGCCTGTAAAAAAGTAATATTCGTAAATTTATAAGTAATTATAAATAAATGGAATTACTTACGAAGCAAATTTATCATAAATTTTGAAACTGTTTTAATTTAAGTGCTGATACTCCCTTCTTCTTAACATATTCCATAAAAGATAAAGATTGAAAGCATAAATATTGATTTGTTGGCATTTATCTTTTATAAACAATGTATCTTTTATAAACAAGCTAAAAGTTAAAAGAGCACATTTCTCATTTGATTATGAAATGCAATGATTTTTATTATGATGCTGTTTTGTTTAAATCAATTCCAGTCCTAACATAAAGTGAAAAGTGTTTTTTTTTAAGAAAAATATTAATGAGATATTTATGGCTACTCAAGTTAGAAGTATTTTAGTTTCAGCTGCCACTTTTTTTAAGAAACTCGTCTTCATCTAATTTCAAACGGATATAAAGATATTAAAATTAGTATTAAAATATAGTGAGGAAATCTTTTATTTTTTTCAAATAAATTTTTAAAAATGACTTAAATAATTCCGTAAACAATCTTTATTTACTTTTAATTAAAATAAATATTTTTCTGAAAGGGTATTTTCAGAAATATAATCTTCCCTTATTTTTTAAAAATGAAATGACGATTTTTATGCACCTGATGGGTTATATTAGCTGTGTAAAATTCCTTACTTCAACTTTAATTATTATTTATTTTATTTACCTTATTGTTCTTAACACAATAACGAGTTTTAGTTTTGTAACTGAAATGTAAGATCCATTGTTTTGAACTTCAAATGATGCATTATAATTGCATGCTTCATTAGTTTGATTTTTTTATTCGCTGAAATAAGTTACTGACCATAAAAGTTGATTCGACGAGATTTTTGGGTACAAATCCTCGCAATGTCTAGTTGATACGAACTATGCACACTGCTTGCACCGACCAAAATGCTGACGTAAATATATCCTCAGTGGTAGACGGATCATGAGTGAGAGTTCCCTTGCTGTCAGGCTTGCCTTGAGAGAATTTTGAGTTCTTCATTTCCATGTACCGCAAAGGCGGGTTAGTTAAATCAGAAAGATCTTCACGAAAGCAAATTTCTCCAAATGCTTGATCCAGGAGTACCCTTGTCTTTTGAATTGGGTTCACAATTATAAAGCTACGAAGTTGAACATTAGATGTCGTAAACCGAAAATCGGGTCGGTTGTTCAACAATGGTTATTAAATAGAATAAATGACTTATAATTATTACCCTGTAACCTATATAATTATTATAAATATATATACCTGCATAAATATTTATACCTATGTAAATATATATACCTATATAAATATATACCAATATAATTATTAAAATAATATTACCAATTTCTGATAGTTTAGTATAGTTTTAACTCAGTGACGAATGAATATACATATGTCTCCTTTTCAATCATATTCTTCGGTGATACATAAAAAGCCATTGATAAAAATAATTTTTTTTTCTTTTTTAAAAAAAAGTAATTCTTCTTCACAACGTTGCTCAAAATTTTTTTTGCTCACAGAATTTAGCTCTAAGTCATGCTAATTTAGTCATTTTTTTTTTCTTGCACCTAGAATAATCTCAATTGTTCTTTTCTTCTTTTTCACAATTTTCTACATCTATTTGCCCCAAACTGCTGCAGTATATACGTTAATATAACTACAGCACGTTAATATACTGCGTACGTTAATATAAACGTAAGGATTTAGCATTTTCTGAAAGTCTGAGTAGTTTATTAAAAAATCTAGTGAAGTGCTACACTGTAATAAATTTCTGTTTAATAAATGTTTTTTTTACCAATTTATTTGCTATTTTGCCATAATGGACCGAAGCAATCAAACAATCATAAAAATGTTGTATTTAAGCAATTAACTGTGAGAAAAATGGCTTAATGCCATGTTTTAGCCTAACACAGTTAACCAACTAGACGTCTATAAGCGCCAACTAGACCCATGGCCAATGAGAATTTATTGCACAGTTTTCGAAAGCTAAGCCATGCACTGTTAAAATTTTCATTCCAAAATTACGGTAAAATAACTGGCAGCTGTCTGTCCATTCGATTAACCGTAAAGTTTACGGTAAAGAACATTTTTTTTCCTTTATGGTTTTGAAACCATTTAAAAAAAGTATGGCTATAAAACCATGAATACAAAACTATACGGTTTTCTAAAAATTTACAACTAGCTTTTTTCAAAAACGTAAAATTTTTTTTTTAACCAGACATAGGATCTCGGCTTTTCGTAAGGCATTGGAGAGTGCCGGACACTGAAAATTCTTCATGTGTTGAAGGGAATGGAGGAAATATTGTGGTGTCAACACTAGGAATCGAACTCCAGTTCTGCCGGTCATGAGATTGACTGATAAGCCCTCTCGGCTATGATATGCACACAGTTGCAAAGAACTAAGTAGATTCCGCAGGTGGATCTATTTGGTGCGACAAAATTCTGGTTGTTTAACCATATTAGGTGAAAATAGTTAATAAACAGTTTTTATCAAACGTAACAGTTTGATTACCATTTTATTTATGGTTATTTGACTGTTTTGATTAAATATGGTAAAATAACCATTCAATACATTGTTATTTAACCATTTTTTCCGAGAAATTTCTAACAGTGAGTGATAGGGACTGTGAATTCATAATTCCATTTTTTCTCAGCGGATTCATGACAAAACAATGGATGCTTAGTGATTTTATAGTAATAATTGTGGGGTATTATTTTTCAGCCTGAACACCTTATGAAGACACTTTCCTTGTAGGTGGATTCATGCTTTAGACAGACGAGAAGGTTAATCTGTTAATCTCATAATCTGGTTTTCGAATCCCAACGTTGACACCACAAGATTTCCCTCATTATTTGAACACAAAAAAGTTTTCAGTATCTTAAACTTCTCAATCACCGTGGAATATTTGAATGAGAAAATCTCACTCATGCACAGATAAGAGAGCATAAAACTATTTCTCATAAAAATGTCCAGAATTTTAGTCTCTTACAATAGATGAAACTACTAGATTAATTAATTCAGATACAATTCACGGGTAATTTGATAAAACACAGCAGAACCAACACCTAACTGCAACGCCTACAACCTAACATAAAACTTCAAATAACATAACTACAATGAAAATTTTTTGGTTTCGAAACCAGGGTAGTTCTAAATGGCATTGACGGTTTTCTTTTCAAACCAGTTGTAAATGATTTCAATGCCGTAAAATGAAGAAAAAAATTGTTTTAACTATGATTTTTACATTTAATTGGATGAACATACTTCGGCGATTTACTTAACTGTAATTTTAGAGTGAAAGTCTAACAATGTAGGGAACATAAATTTCATGTTCTGAAAGAGAATTATACTGGGATACAGTCCCTTAACCAAAATAATGCATTGTTAGAAATTTCTCAGAAAAAATGGTTAAATATCAATTTATTGAAAGGTTATTTTACCATACTTAATCAAAACAGTCAAATAACCATTAATAAAATGGTAATCAAACTGTTAAGTTTGAGAAAAACTGTTTATTAACTGCTTTAACCTAATACGGTTAAACAACTGGAATTTAATCACATCAACTGGAACGACCTAATGAAGATATTTACTTCTTTGTAAATGCGTACATATCATAGCCGATCGGGCTTATCTAATCAAAACAGTCAAATATCATTACCAGCAGAACTGGAGTTCGAGTCCTACAGTTGGAAACCAGAATATTTCCTCCATTTCCTTCTACACATGAAGAATTTCCAGTGCTCGGCACTGTCCATTCCATTACGAACAGTCGAGTTCCTATGTCTAGTTAAATAATAAAAAAAAATTTAAGTTTTTGAAAAATATAGTTGTAAATGGTTAAAAAGTCGTATAGTTTTGTATTCATGGTTTCATAACCATACTTTTTGTAAATGGTTTCAAGACCATAAAGGAAAAAAATGTTCTTTACCGTAACTTTACGATTCATTGGAGGGAAAGACAGCTGCCAGTTATTTTACCATAATTTTAGAATGAAATTTTTAACAGTGTTGCAAATAAATTGAAAACAAAATTCGATTTTCACTAACTTTGATTCAAAATAGCACTAAAAAGGGATAATATCCGATGGATACAGACGCATTTCTAGTAGAGAGTAATATAATAACTGGCGAGTGATATACAAGTAATATAGCGAAAAAAATTTATTGATGTTGCTTTCTTTAGGCACTTTCAAAACTAAATTGACTAATTGGTAATCATAATATTTTAAGTTCCTTTATGCGCAAAATTTCCGCGAGTCTCAGTTTTAATTTACTACCTTTTAAATTAAATTTTGTCATGAACCTTTTGCAAAATTTATCTTTGTTTAATCATATAATCATTTACGTTTCAGACAAAATTTTTTAAAAGCAATTGCTTTTCATTTTATTTGAATAATTTTTAAAAATTAATTTTAATTTTTTTGATTTATTTGAATAATTTTTAAAAATTTATTTAAAACTTTTTATTTTATTTGAATAACTTTTAAAAATTGATTTTTTTTTCAGCAACGATTTCTTCTTTATCGAGATTACTAATTTAAATAATGCTCTAAAATCTAGAAAATATGTTGCAAACCCCTAACATAAACTTGGAGTATTTCTATCAGAAAATGTTTATCATATAAAATCAAAATTAATAAATTTCATTAGTACATCCTTTTTATTTCACAGTAATAAAAATATTAAAAAAATTTTAAGCAAACAATTTCATTTTATTTTTATACATTACAAAATTTGCAAGAAATATATATTTTTTCATTTCCAGTAGTTTTAGAAACGTTTATATAATTTGAATTTCATGTATTATTTCGTAGCTAAAATGTTTATTCATTGCTGTATTTTAAGACAATATAAGCGTTTAAATTAAATAAAAAAAATTTCAGAAGCGAATAAAAAAAATAGATAGCTAAATTTAGCATTCAAGAGATAAAAATAAGCACATGCAAATCGAACATTTATATTTTCCTCTTGTATTTAACGACTCTGATTCAAAATTCACATTTTAAATCAATCAATTTTAATTTCTTTTCCATTAGGTTAAATGCGTTGGTTCTCCGAACCTCAGTAATGTTAATGACGTTTAATTATTTAAAAAATGAAAATCTAGTTTGGATTTATAATTGAAGCTTTGAGGTGGTAATCTTTTTAAGTGCTAATGTAATAACACTATTCTATCGAGAGAAAAAAAAAGAATACTCATGCTTTTTAAATGATATTTTACTGCTTAATATTCCTCTCAAATGACCTCTGAAAAATCGAGAAATTCTTGCACATTTCTCAGGAGGCACATTTCATTCCAAAATGTTATCGCTTAATTGTTTCGTTGAGAGAAATAATAAGAACGTATTTTCTTGGCGTATTTAATCTTAGCCAAAATTTCTTAATTTTACTTTGACTACTCATTTGTTTCAATTATACTAAAATAAAACTTTATAGATGTGACAGCTCCAAATTCCTCGGAGTTTACGAATGGTACATTTTAAATATATCATTTAAGTATGCTGATTAAGTATGAGTGTGAGTAATTTTAAATTTAAATGAGAATAAATGAGGGTAAAGAGACAAAATTATCCATTTCCTGAAACTGAAATGTTTAAAAAATTTCTACAAAACATAGAGCTATAATGTACATTACGAGTGTAGTGCACGTTTATTGTACTACTGGGAACAAAGGGGAATTAAATTTAAACTCTTATTAATGGAATATAAATCATTATTTAACTGCTCTACAGTAACTTGAATCACAATAACTGTTATTGAATCATGTTTAAAAATAACTATAAATGAATTACAAGTCAATAAATAATTTTATATTATATATTTTTTCATAAATATTATAGTGAATCGAATGAATTAGAAGCTATTATTTTTTAAAGAAAATCTAAATTATCAAGTGTAAAAGTTCTAAATTAAACTTCCCTGCAAAAAGACATCCTCCATTTTATTACGCGAGAACGTATGCTGGATCCAAAAGGCACAAAATTGCTTTTCTTTTTAAAATACGTAAAAATTGTTTTTTGAACAAATAATAACTTTTGGGATAAAAAATTAGGATTTTACTTAATAAAAATAAATTTCAACTTTGAATGTTCAGCTTTTAGAGTTTATAATTATTTTAAAAAATAATTTGTATCAATTGGAATATTTGCTGCACTCGTACAAATTCCAATTTTTCAGGATGATTGGTTCCCTTTTTATTACTTTACAGAGACTTATAAATTTTATACAATTATTTTTTTAACACATTAATGTGTTTTCGTGATATTTTCCTCTCAAAAATAAGATACTATTTATTTATTTAGCTTAACGGTAATTCTTAATTCATATAATATAAATTAAAAAAAAACAATTTCTCTTATATTTTAAAAATAATCATAAAAGTTTGCTCCGATATTCTGTAGTTTTTTTTAGGTAAATTTTAAGCATATTGAAAAGAAATTATTTTTACTACAAAATTATTTTTACCACAAAACGTAACAATAGATTTGTAATTTGTGACAGTTATTTTGCTTATTGGATGCAATAATTTAAGCAAAATTTCTTAAGCCTAGCTTAAATATTTATGGAAGTACGGACATTTTTAAAAAAAAAAAGAATTTCTTTTGCCTTACGTTATTTTTTTTCTTGCTATAACTTTAAAAATATTCTATAGTACTAAATGAAGTTTTTAAAACACTTTAAAATTAATTATACTTAAAATTAGTGAAAAATTTGATCGAAACTGGGCAAGATATAAGTGATTAAACTAGTTCTTTTATACTGCTCATGCGGGTGAAATTTTTTCTTTGTAATTTTGTCGTTAACTGTAATTGTCAACAAATAAGAAAACCACCGATTTGAATATTTTCAAAATTTGAAGAAGTTTCAAGCTATTTTCATACATTTTAGTATATGTTAGATAAGGGATTTTCTTCATATATTTCATTTTATACTATTAAACTAGTTTCATTAAAAATATCCCCTCCATTGTTGGGGATCTTCCCCATAGATATTTTTTTTTTTTGGCCTGTTTTCTTTCCCTTTAAAATCATTTTTTTGGTGTTGAAACATTTAATGAAAAGTAGTATACTTTGTTATTAAATTTTTTCTTATGGTACCAAATAATATTTGTAGAAAACTCCTTATCATAAGGAGCTTTGTTTTATAAAGTCCGGAAACTACTTTGCTTTATAAAGTACGGAAAATTCCTTGAAACTTTTTGAATTTTTAAGATATTGAAATCAGACCATTTTCATTAGTTGTTAAATACGATTCACGACAAAATTAAGAACAAAAATTTTTTTTTCGCGGTTGAGCAGTACGAAAAAACCAATTTAATTACTCCTGTCTTGCGTAGCGCAGTTATAAAAGAATTTTTCCCAAATTTTAACGCAAAAATTTTATAACTAATTTTAAATTGCTCTGAAATTTTTGTATAATGCTATTGAATATTGTTTAAGTTAGAGCAAGAAAAAAAAACATTTGAAAAAAATTAGTTTTATAAAAATGTCCATATCTACAAAATTGTTTATGCTACACTTACGAAATAACTGCAACAAGTTTCATATATATTGCTATATTTTTTGACATAGGGCCTTAAAAAACATTAATTTGAGTTAATAATATATATATATATATATATGTATATATATATCAATATGAAGATAAAACAAAGGAAAATTACAGACATATGAAAAAGAGAGAGGAGGAAGAAAAATAATAATAATGAAAAAATAACTAACAACAGGGAAAAAAAAGAGAAAAAAAGGATAAATTTTTTTTTAAAAATTCGGAAAATAAAAGATACAATCTTTTCATCAGCCCACACGATTATATCCGCAAAAAAAGTGCTTTCTGATATTGTATCAATATAGCCGAAGAAAATATATTAATGCGATAGTTATACAAAAACTTATTGTTTTTCTTAATTTTCTTCGTGTTTTTTTTGTATTTATTTATTTTGTTGTATATATATATATACATAACTATAAATGAATT
>NC_092208.1:29228253-29246593 GCF_043381705.1 Parasteatoda tepidariorum | reverse complement strand
ATATATAGATATATATAGATATATATATAGATATATATATATATATATATATAGATATATATAGATATAGCTATATATATATAGATATATATATATGATACGGAGAGAGATAATTTACTCATATCCCACCTTGCAATTCGCAAAATTTTAAAATATTTCTTTTTTAATATGAAATATTGAAATTTTATATATTCTTAATTGAATTGTCGCTAAGTTTGCTTTACAACACAGTTTTAAAAAAAAAACTACTTCATTGAATTTTAAGACACTTACTTGCAGAAACGTGTTCAGCATTCAGTTTATCGAGATACTTTTAATGAATTTCTGTAATGAAATGACAATTAATTTCCCTTTTAATTAATGTTTTTGAAAATTTTCCTTTCATTTTTTTTATTCTTTTCATTTTACAGATGGATTTGAACAACTGTTTTTAATACCTTTTCACTAATCACCCTAAAAGGTTTTAATTAAGTTTTAATTAGTTAAATATTCCATTATATTTACATTAAGTTGAGTTGTTGCACTTAATGAAGGATGAAAATACTTGGGAAAAAAATTTTCGAATAAATTAAAATATAAATTCATTAAAAATGACTCTGTAGCTTTCGCATTTACAGCTGCTGTGAAATTTCTAAAATTTTCATTAATATTTAGATGTCTAATTTATACTAGACTTAACTTTGTAATAGAAATAAACTTAAATAACTTAATATGATTTGCAAACATGCAGTAAATAGTATTTTGATGAAAAATGCTTATATATGTATTATAATTCTGTTTCAAATTAAACCTATAAATGCATTGGAAGTCATGTCTTCAAAACTTGTAATTAAATATCAATATTTAATAAAAGTGTAAAGGAAATAATTACATTTTATACTGTAATGGAATTAATTGTCTTTTGAAAATTTCTTATTGTGAATTAATGTACTGCATTCGTTTAATTTAAACTACTATTTTAAATTTGGAAATGCCAACTTATACTATGTTTTTTTTTACGAAAATTAATTTTGCGTGTAAAAACGGGTGTGCTTCAGATATTCAGGTACTTAGTTAATCAATAATATTTTACAATTCATGTAAAGAAACTTTCAATGTCGGAATCTTTAACTTTCAAATTATTTAGTTTTAAGCTTAAATAATTGAATTTGAGATATATAGAGATTTGACTTCCTAATGGAATATCTAAACTAAACTCGATCATGACAGAGTTTAATGTCATAGAAAGTGAAAAATGAACTAAAATTCAAATAAACAAAAAATAAAATAATAAAAACATGAGACTTATGAAGTATGGGGAAAAAGAATGAAAAATTAAAAACTCACATAGAAAACAAATAAAAATAACCAAACCTGCAAACCCAGAGAAACTGAAATTTTAAATGTAGAGAAATTTAAAACCTCAAAAAAAGAGACTGAGTTTAAACTAATGAAAACTGATATGAGAACCAGCTATTTGAAGATAACAATCCCTTAAAAATAATTGAAATAATCATGCGTGAATTTCTGTCAGTATTTCATTCATAACATATTTCATTGTAATATATTCGTAACATATTTCAATATTACGGCAAATCGGAGCATGCATTTGGATTTCTTACCACGTGTTCATTCATTACAGAGTCAGTGGCATTTTTTAAAATTTTTTGTCTTCATTCATATGCAAAGGTAACTCTTGGAAATTGTTTAATAAGTTCATTATAATATATATGAGACTAATTTAAATACGTGTTGCATCTTATGCGTTCAAATGTTTTATGTTTATTAAAATAATATATTTTTACTCTTTATTTTCTTTTTTTTAATATATTCAGGTTATTAAACAAGCAATTCATGACAGTAAATTATTCTAAAACCAACGCAATGAATTTTTATGAGGAATGAATTTGATAGAATTTTTAATTTCTTCAACGACATGTTTAAATAATTCATCTTCTAAATTAGAAATTGAAATTTTAATGTTATTGCATTAATAAGTTACTACTTTTTAAGGAGAGTTAAGACATTTAAACGTTTGCTAGAACATAGACTAAGATTAGGCAAGTTTAGAGGCGTGAATAAGATTACAATTAGAAAATGACTCATAAATTACGATATTTAGGAGAAAGTAAAATAATAATAATAATACTAAACATAATAATCTGCCATAGAAAATAAATATATACTCTTTTTATTCCTTGTATATTTTTTTGATTCTTGTAATTATCATAATATAGTGTTATTCGAAATGAAGAAGCAGGCTGAAAGTATATATTTTCCATGGACGGTCATGGATCACACAATAACAGCGATGGAAGGTGGGAGGATAAGCATTTGAAATTGTACAAAGTTTATTTATACATTCAGCGTTATCATTCCTTATTGTACGAGAACATTTAAAACCGTACGCTATTCGCTAGTGCACTCAAAATACTGTTCTGCAAACACGAGATGAGCCACCGACTTAACTGAAAGCAGCATCACTGAGTGCTGATCTTATTATTTCTGGACTATGATTGACCTTGATATACCGTCCCAACGATATAATTTTGTATATTTTGTTGTTGTTTCTAATGTCACTTGCCTATGCCAGCAAGCCTGCTTTTTCAGACCAAGCAAACGTAAGGTTGAGGATACGTTTCGTGTTTTTCAGTGGCGCTTTCTATGACAAAAAATACGACTTCAGTCTCACACACGTCACAGCCCGTTTATAGGGTGGAAAAATTCATACATCCATTCATTCCTTCACAGATTGTAATTTCGACCTAAGCTAGAAAGCAATCAATCTCCCATCCAGTAGCCCGAGAAGTATAATTTGTTATAGGAACATGGGTAACTTTTTGATCCGACAACTTTAACGCGCACCAGTCACCATTTACTACACGGGTAGGCCGGCGGGGATCAAACTCACGACCTCTTGCAGATGACTCAAAAGCCCAACCAACCAGGCTATCCCGACCATAAAAATTCGATATGTCTATAGGAGTATAAGTGTTCAATAATCATAACTCAACTCAAAAAAGACATTTCCGATAACAATATAAATTATCAATACAGTACTTTAGTAGGAAGAACAAACAATACCTATTTTTGACCCTTCTCAGTCTATCACTAATTTAATCAGTTTAGCAAGAAGAAAAAAAATTAAAATCCCTTAGATTCATGGAATTTTTTTACAGACGGGTCGAAAACAAATACTGGACCTGGTTTTGCATTCTTCAACGTAAATCATTCTAATCATTACACAATTAATAATAACCTTTCAGTCTTCCAAGCTGAACAACTTGCTATTTTTGAATGCATTAGATTAATCAATTCCCAAACTTCAATTAAGGCATCTGAAAAATATACATTCTGGTCGGACTCTAAATCAGTACTATACTCTCTAATCAACCCAGGCACGAAAAATTCCCTCTCGGCTAAAGTACAAAAATTACTCCTTAATACAAATATATTTATCTCATGGATTAAAGCACATGACGACAGAACAGGTAATAAAAATGGAAACGCCTTAGCGAAATTGTCGGCAACTAAACACTAAAATTACTTATATCCCTACAATTCAGATAAGGGAAGAACATTACTTAAAACTATTAATAAAGTAAGTAATTTTAAGACGATACCATCAAAACAAGAAATCTGGTTTTTAACTGAGCATGATCCTTTTCCATGTTATTTTAAATATCTAAACATTTCAGATAATGATCACTGTTGTGGCCTTCTGGGCACTCCAGGACACTATCATACTGAATGCATCTATACAGCCTCATGGCATAATCTCCCAACCTGGTAAAAACATTTCCTAACTAACAATGCACTTAAAAAATCTTATTACTATTAGTTATGAATTTTCTTTTTGATAATGATAACATTCTAAAATTTTTAATAAAATATATATGTATATATATATATATTGGAATGCTTACCTATATGTTGTAAATATTGTATATATTTTTCTATTCAATTTCTTATTTATTAATATAACATTTTAATTACTTTCTTTTATTATTTAATACCTGGAAATCAAAATTTTAATGGAGAACTTAAATTAATATTGTTTACCCGTAACATCACCATCTAAATTTAAGGAAATCAACGATTTAGAAAAAAAAATATTAACCTTCTCTTTAATAATTAACTTTTCAAAATTCATTTATTATTACTTTCTATGTCATATATACTTATAAAACAATTCCTGTTTAAACTATATTCAAATGAATATTTCTGTATATTTGTAACCAAAATTGTAACCTCTTTTCGTTTGAAATTTTAAATAATTGCCACTGATCAAGCACGTTCCTGGGATTGAGGCTGGCTGGAATAGTGGCCAGACACGGATTATACGGGTAAGAGTTTTACTAACCTAGGTACGTATCCGCAGCTGGAAAGAAAGAAAGGAAAGTAGGTGTGTAAAAACATTGACCTTTCTGTAATGTAACCGAACAAACAAAAATTAAAGGGTATAAGGTCCGATGTGTTAGGGGACCACATAGGATGAAAAAGATCATGTTACCCTCCATTTTTAATTCAATCAATTACAAATGAAAGGTAACAGTCACACGACGTTGAATTGCAAAGAGTGCATGCGTTGGATGTTATAAAAACTTTGATATCTTAAACAATAAATAATAAAATAAAGAACATCTTCAAGTTTTTTTATCCCTTTTTTTAAGTGGTATGGTGCAGAACTTTTGTGAAAAAATATTTAAAATCTGTTCAGTGAATGGCCCACTTGAAACACTATCTAGCTATCACGAGATGATTATTAGGAGTATAAACATATTGGCCTTTGCGTAATGCAACCCAACAAACAAATATCAAAGATTATAAGGTCCGATGTCTGAGTAAAACATTTAAGATGACGCAGATCATGTTACCCACTACTTTTAATTAATTTAATTATGGGTAACAGTCATGCGACATTGAATTTCAAGGAGCGCATGCGCTGGATATTTGAAAATTTTTGAAATTAATAAGTATATACATAAGAAAAGAAAATAAAAAACTTCGTCTTTTTTTCTGTTCATTACTTAGTAGTACGCTGTGCCATCTGCTCAAATCTTTGGAAAAACGTTTAAAATCTGTTCATTAAATCAGATTTAAAATACTCGGTGAATACTTTACTTGAATTTGCCTTTAAATTTGAAAAACAATTTCCTTCCTATTGCATAAATAAATTACTTTGTCGAAATTAATTTAAAGCATACAAATAATAAGAGTCGGGTTATAGCTTAAAAATTCATTAAAAACAATATTTTTTATTCGCAATTACTATTTATCAGAATAAAACTTACATATTTTGAAGCAAACCAAAGCACAGATCTCACTTAATATACTATAATTTATTTAAACTCACAAATTTAAACATTCACAAATATCCATATAAATCATTGCAAACCACATTATGAGGAGTGGCTTAAACCTTCTGTTTGACAAATCAATAAGTATCTGCTTAGTTCCGCACACACAGCGCAAGTTTCTGGGAAATCATGAAATAGAAAACTTTGCGGTTGGAACATCAAACACTGACGTGCATCGCAATTTCCCGGCGAAGATCTATAGGAAAACAGAATTAAGATTTCCTATGGGCCGTATGTTGCTCCTACAACTTAACTTGCTCTGCATATTTTAATGTCGATAGCCTTAATGAGATTGTAATTAGTTCATCCCTTAACGTTTCCAATAGTTTCGCTTGCATCTCTTCCGCTTCCGATATTGAAATATCTTAGCTTTCATGTCGTATGACTTTCTTTAGTACTTTTGGAAGGAAATTTGGCGGCGGAAAACGCAAGTTTTATATGGAAATTCTGTTTTGTGGTTTTGACAGTTATGATTATCGGGTTAGTTTAGGAATATGCTCTAGTTTATATAATAATTGAATTTCTATAAACTGTTTAATTTAAAGGCATCCTTGTTATTATGCTCTCATATTTTTTTGTAGATGTAGGGGCAGTTTTAAGATATTTAGTAGTAGAAATTTATTTTAAAAAGTGTATTCATTTACTTCAAATATGCGCATGGTTAATATGGAAATATGAAGAGAAAAGTAAGAAAAACCTAAAATGTCTAAAGAAAAGTTTCAGATCAATAGAACAGAAAACGTGTCGAAAGCTAAGTTGAGTTGTTTTTAACGTGGTACTACAAAAAGGGTTCTTTGAAATTAACAGAAGGATAGATATTATGCTATTATGTATTATTTGAATCTAAAACATGCTTCTAAAAATAAAACTTCATTGGGCTATTAACTTAATTTATTACTTAGCAATAATTTCTTTCCTATTCTGAATTTCCAGATAGCTTTTAGATTCTTGGCGGATTCAAATCCGAATAATTTCTAATCTCAAAACAAACTATATTTTTTAAACAAACTATTGTTTTTAGTTAATAAGTAAAATCTTAATAAACCTTATTGGCTGCCTAATCATGACATATGTTAATTCCATAGATTCAGCAAGCAATCAGATTCGACAACCACGCGTGAAGTCATTTGAATGTGCAAAACTAAGCCAATTAAATCTGATCCTAAATTTGATCCAGTGTGTAAGAAAACCATGCCCACTAACTGAGAGTTACGAGAACGACTATCGACTTTGTGCTGAAATCTATTGACACTTGAATATGATTGATATTCAATATCAACATTGAATATATATTGATTTATCAAACATTGTTTATATTGAATTTTTAAATTAAACATAAAACCGAAACAGACAAAATTAAGCTTATAAATGTATATTATATATTTGGAAATATAAGTTGGCAGAAACGTTCAAACATACGCATTCTGATGGTTTAAACAAGAATACAAAAATAAATCAAAAAAGGCCTTTAATGGTGAATTTTTTAAATCAGATAATAAGACATTGGGTTGTCACTATTTTCATTATTAAATAATGTCCGTTTTCCTTATTCATTTCCTAATGAAAAGAGTTCTTCTTTATTCATAAGGACTATGTAAGCACAGATTAGACTGATAAACAAAAATGTAAATATACTAAGTGCAACTCGTTTTGAGGAAAAGAGAACTTCTCCCTCTTCAATTAGATAGTTAAGGCATAAAATCACAGCCTATGAAATATACTAAACTATAAGGTTAAGATAACTAAAGTGTAAAAATCAATTATTACATATTTTAAATTTTACTTTATACGTATTTTAAAGTTGGAGCTGAGCTTTAGTTCAATAACTCTTATATAATTAAAATATAAATATTACATTGCCAATGGAATGGAATTTTTGAAAAATTCCATAACTTTAAATAAGGTTAAACCGAATATATAGCAAATGTATGTTCTATAACGCCTATAAGTAGAGCCGAGATGGCTCAAGGGATTGAGCGCTCACCTACCAATGAGGTGACTAAACTTCTAATTCTAGCTCTGGCTGATAGAAGCGAATTCTGCTCCAGTCTCATATTGACAGCAATACTGACGTAAAATATCCTCAATGCTAAACGAATTTTGGGCTGGAATCCCCTTACCATCATTTTAACCGTGGGAAGCTTTCACAGTTTTCCTCTCCTTGTAACGCATATGCGGGTTATTTCTATCAAGTGGTTCTTCACGAAGGCTATTTTTCTCAAAGTTCGATCTAGGAGTTTAAAATAAAATTGCTATTGAGATGTGCATTGATAGTCGTAAACTCAGATACGATGTTCAACGCCATCATAGGGTTGGATTAAGTATATATATATATATATGNTATATATAAAGAATATAAAGAGAGAGAGAGAGAATGTTTGATAAGTATATGAAGTAAATAATTGATTTTTGACATAATTGTTGAGATTAAATTTCACTGGGTATAAAAGATATTAATTATATCCTCCATTTTTCTTTTGAAAAAAACCTAAATTTGATTTTCTTTTATATTTAAAAAAAATTAATGAACTGACGAATATAATCTAAATTCTTTAAAAAAATGAACTTTTTTCCTTAATGTGATAATCCATTCGACGAATAAAGGGTTGGATTAAGTTCCATTATAGCTCAACTAATTGTAAAGCGTATGATAGAAATGAATGAAGGCGTAAAATTAAAGTGAAATTCATAAATTTAAATAATTAAAAATGCAAAAAATTTAATATTTTTTCAGATACCATTAAGATAATTCGACTGAAATAATTATTCATTTAGCGAAAATTTTCTATCAGGTCTGATAATGCCTCCCAAATGATTAATTTTACATTTTAATTGAACATTTAATTGATCCTCGAGTTTTACTAGGAATCAAATCGCTTTTGTTACTTTATACAGTGGTTAGATACAGTTTTTGTTTCTGCATAAGCCTTTTCACAATTAAATTCAGTACACGAACCAGATTCTTTCCCGGCAATTAAGCAAACCAATTAACAAATCCGGGAAACCCTGCATGCATTCGAAAGCAAATTAATTTCCAATTAAATTCAGTTTCCAAAATAATCCTTATTCTAGGGGAATGAAATTCAATCCATTGCGTTTGGCGAGAAAATTGGCGTCTTTTCCAGAAATTAATCTTTCTTTATTTTTTTCATCATTTTCCAAGAAGGCAACCGTGAAGCTAAAGTTGCTTATATAGTATTATCTCAAATATAGGGAGAGAAATGCGGTTTTTCTCATTTTAAAAAGGTTTGTTCAGACGAAATTTGGTTACCGTTTCCAAAGCAAACAGTCGTGGGGAAACGAGAACTGTTAATAGAACTGTTTCTTGCTTTCTATGAAAGACAAATATTTGACTAAATTGAGCGCTTTCTGCCTTAGTTTTCAAAATAGTTTTTTTTTTAATTCTGAAAGCATAGCATTATTTAATAAAATTTATTTTAAGACGAAATCATACTTTTCGTTACTAATGAGATGCACACATGAAAAGATGAAGAAATTTCGCTATTTGATCAAGAAATTTAGGCAGCAAATAAGGAGGAATATTTCTAAAATATTTCCTTATACAACCACCTAACATAAGAATTTTTAAAAATTTTTAAGTTAGTTTTCTTTCAACCGATACAAATAAAATATCCTAATATTTTTCTTACGGGAATAAATCGCCAGATCAAACATGCACTGCGAACTTCGGTAAGAATTATGCGTAAATAATTTGGAAATTTCAATTTAGAGTTATAAAATTTTGGGGATGTCAATTTGAAAGAAATGGAACCCTTGATCTTGTGTAGTATTCAATAACTCTTCTTCTATTGTTTTATGGTTCAACAGCAGCAATGGAAATCAGAGTTTTCTAGTGTTTGTAATTTAAAGAAAAATGTAATAATAGTAAGAAGAAAAAAAAACTGCTTCATTTACTTAATATTCAACGGTATTTTGTAATTTGAACTTTAGTGTTTAAAAAGTGTTTATTAGAGATTTATTAAAGTGTTTATAAGAGACCTATTGAAATAAAATAAATCTTAGATCTAATGTTTAAAATTTTATCAAATTTAATATAGATTTTAAAATTTTCATATTTGTCATGCATATATTTTTCTGTAGAGAATTATAACATTACTATACAGTATAAGATATTTTTTAGACAATAGACAAATTGTTATTATTTTTATGCTGAAGAAACATTATGCGTTTATCTATAATGCATATTACTTAAACAAATCTTACTATTCAATTTCAAAATATATTTTTAAAGTTAAAAAATCTGTGTATTGCAAACTGTATAGCGCATCTTGGAGCATGCATAATATACTATTTTTTGGATAATTTTCAATTCGAGCTCTTTTTTCTGAATTGTTAATCGATTGAATCTGCATATACATGCAGTTTAAATTAAGATTTTAAGTGGTCTGCATAAGCTAAAATGAACCAAATTAATTATAAACGTGGTGCAAAAATTTTATTTTATTACGTATTTAAAATCCTTATAGTTCTACTAAGAAAAATAAAAAAATACATATCTGAAAATAACAAAATCATCACTAAAGTTTATTTGTGCTAGTTGCAACTGTTGCAAATACCCTGAACTGGTTCAAGGTAATGAACCAGCCCAAAACGGAACAAACATATATTTTTAGGGCATTTTTTTCTCATAAAATTGACGTTTGGTACTTAATTACCTTTGTGCATTTTTAAATACCTTGTTGTAGGAATTTCTTGTTAATCAATCTAATTTCCAAAATAAAAATAAATACCGAAAAACCGGAATAAGCTCTCTAGCACATATCTAGATATAGAAATGGTCATTTATACATAGAATTGTACCTGTTGTTACATGAATCCACTGCGTTTACTGAATTTACTAAATACTGGTTTTCTGCAGCAGGAAGTGCAAATATTTACACTGGCCAAATTTTCAAGTGGGCCATGATAAAAAAATAAAATAAAAAATAAATGAAATAAAACAGTTATTCCATAAGTCTTATGTTTTGATTTTATAAGCTTATCACATAAAAAAAAATTCTTGTAAAATTTCAGAATTCTGTTTAAAAAATTATCCATAGCTCGAATGAATGAATTATTCTTATTAGCCTGATTTAATAAAAGGTAAAACTAAAATCAACTTATCAGATTTTAAATATGTTTGATACATTCTACAGATCCTTGTAACCAAATTTGACTACTGAGCTCAAGGCATGGACTCAAATTTCCCAGATTTTTAATCAAAATAATAATAATAATAATAACTTCATATATGCATTTTATAAAATTAAAATATATCCATATTTTTGATGAAATAATAAATTCAGCACTTACAACTATGTCAAATAGCCAGTTTTCGTTTTTATTCTATACTTGAAGTTGATATTTTAATGAAACTTTAGCAGAAACTCGTTCTATGCAATAATTCACATAAACTTTTTATTTGTTTATTTTTTGGTACAAAATTCCTAAATCAGATTTCTATATTTACTGCCTCAGTAAATTAATTAATTGATTCTTAAGCGATTTCCTTAAAGCTTATTACGTTCAATGGAATTGAATATTCAAAATTATAATTTCATTCATATCCATGATGCAGGTAAGATAATTATTAGACTGCAATTTCAAGATACTTTTTTCTAAACAATCTTGAAATTCCATTGCGGGAACATAAATCAATAACGTGATTTCAATTTTAAAGCAAGGATTAGAAACAAAATCGAATGCGAAATCTTTTGCTTAAGAACAGAAGAATTGAAATGTATGCAATAAATTCGCTTGAATTTATTCCTTGCGTTGTGTATATACTATTTATTTTTGAGAATTGATTTTTTTTGTTCTTTCTCAACTTTTAAACCTTTTCTACTTAGAAATTCAGTGTTATTACATCGTACGAAGACACAGTAGAAAAATCAAATAAATAAATACAGATACTGTTTGAAATTATTTGAAATTTTTCGTAGCAAGCATATGCGAAAGACACAATTATTCAACCTAGCTTTAGTTTGAAAAGAATGAAAAAATATATGAGAAATTCTTCGTTCGTGTAGCATTTTGATATTCTTGTTAAATAAATCTAATGAAACTTTTTTTCCATAAATACATACATATAATATTTTTTTTTAAGTTAAACTAGTCATTCCCGAACTTTAATGAATTACAGATTTCATAATGCGGTTTAATTTTATAATATAAAAAAAAAGCGAAAAAAAAAACTTTAATTTTTATCTTTCAGCATTATTTTGTATTTATCTGCTCACTCATGTTCCAAAGGATAATAATTTAGTACTTTAATGCATTTTAAACAAAAATATATTTTTTTATTGTGAGTGAGAAAAGTGTCGTATGCTCATTGATTTATGTCGGTGTAGATTAGTCGTATGTACTTTGGGGTTTTCTATATAATATTTTGTGCATTTTGTGATTTTTTTGTATCGTGGACATTTTATTATAATATATCTAGATATTGACAATTATAATAAACTAAAAATCTTAGCGAATGTAACTGTAGCAATGATTTTATATAACTTTTAAAATGAAATCAGAATTAAAAAATTACCTGATCACGTGTTCTAAGAGCGTGGTGACATGGAGAAGAGTTTCCTCTTCGATTCGCTTGTTCTGAACATGTTCAATCGAAATTCCGCCTAATTAAAAATAAACCTGAACAACAAACAAATTTAATGTAATTCGCAAAATCAGTTTTGTTGTATTTTATTGTATGTTGTTTAATTTTAACCAAAATATCTCCGAGTGTACCCTTCGAAACATTCCGAACAAAAAATGGTCAAAATAATATTAAAATGTCTCAAAATACTTAAATAAAAATGTAGATATTGTTTAAATGAATTTTTAATAATTTACCGAAATTAAACACATTACAAGCTCTGTTTCTAAAACCTACATTTTAAGTAATTACCAAGAAAGCACAACAGTTGATATTTAGTATGGAACAGGTTTTAATATTTGCGTAATTTTGATGTTAAACATTTTGTATTAGTACGTGAACATTCAATGATATGAAAACAATGTTATGACATGCAATGATATGAAAGTACATGAAACATACATTCGTTAATAAGAAATAAAAAATGCAGTCTGATACAGATTAACGTTGTCTTTTTCCGCCTTTACTTTTTTATCACTTTACAATGTCAATATTTCCATGACGACATGAAGTGAGACATCTACGTGAGACTTTGAATAATTAATTGTACATGAAAAAAATTAATAGCCCATAATATTTTTATTTTATATGCTTTACTACATTTTCTCGCCATTTGACGTTTAACTTGTATTTAAATTATTAGTAATTTTAATAGTGCAAAATGTGCAGTAGAAAAGTAATGAAAAAACGAAATCACTTATGAACAATGCTTTATCAGTGTAACAGATTAAATATATGTTTCACTTTTGTTTTATTTTTACCTCATGTTTTGTCACATCTATAATAAAAATATCATTATTGTAATAATTATTTTCATTATTTGCAAAAAGTAATATTTTTAGGATGATTTTACCTTATGTTGTTCAATTTATTTATAACTATAGTTTATTACACACATGATAATATCAGGTTTGAACAAAAGTAATATTAATTCGATGTACTTTAACATTAAATAGGTGATTTAATGAATATGATTTTTTCACTAAAGTGTATGATATTAAATACATTAAAATATGTAGAAAAAAGATAAATTTTTTATATTACAAAACAAAAGAAATATATATATANGGAGGGCTAGAAAAATAATAATAAAAAAAAATAACGAACAACTGGGGGAAAAAAAAAGGATAAGATTTTTTAAAAAAAGTCCGTCATGTAAAATATGTCAAATTATATATATATATATATATATATATATACATAATTTGGCTCTAATATTTAGTATTTATCAAAGACATATATTTGATTAGTTATATTCTAGCCTTGCTGTTGAATGAAAGAATTTGAAAGAAATGCCCTTTATTTTTAGATTTCTATTTATTCTAAGAATATGTAACAATTTTGGCACATAAAATAAATGGAATTGAACAGAGAATGCAATTCCTGTCAACAACATCTCATTAGAGCCAAAAGATTTACAAAGAAATTCCAATTGAAGTTAATATTAATTCAATGAAGCAAATAAGTCCAGAGACCACTAACGACTTCAACATTAAGGATTTTAAGATGCGGCTTAACGCTTGCGATAATTTATCTACCCGCATCACAACAGACCAGAATCTGGACTTACGCTCCGCCCATCAACCCCTTTTAGTTTAATCGATCCTGATTTCGGGATCTCCGAATTTCCACCCTTTGCGTGTTCCGGAGGCATTTTCTACGGGGTGGAGGATAAATTTGGACCAAGCGATGCGAACTGCCTGTACCAGCAATTTACCGTAGATGTCGCACGAATTAAACTGTCTTTCTGCGTCGACAGTTCACAGATTTTGGATTCATTTCGTTCTGGCTTTCAAACCGGATACGACTTGAAAGATATTTTATATTGTTTAAAAATAGTATCTTAAAACCAAAGATCTAGGAATTTGTTAGTAATACTTTCGTAGCTGATTAAACTTAGTATTTATTTGACATTGGTTAAAATATTGTATAAATATTTAACAAAAGACATATAAATTGTCGGAGATCTATACTTGGCGGAATATATTTAATGAAATTCATAAGTTTTTATTTACTTTAATGTTTCTTAGTTTATGAAAAATTGAACTATAATTTGGAGTTAAGAAGAGATCCTGAAATAAAGTGAAATATATCACTAACATCTTTTCGTACGACATCAACTTTCAGTAAATATCGCAGAAATTAAACTGTCTTTATGCGCTGACAGATCACATTCTGCATTCAATTAATTCTAGCCTCCAACTGGATATTATTTCAAAGACATTAGGTATTGTTCCAAAATGTAATAACAGTATCTTCAACCATAATACTACTCAAAGTTGAGTCACCTTTAATATGCTGTTAATGAGACTTCAAGTGGAACAAAATTACGTAAATGACCTAAATATTAAACAACATCAAAAAAATGATGGTCAACAAAATTTGGAAGATAATAAATACAATCTGTCATGTCATAAAATTTTTGACTATGCATTATTAAATAATTTTTTACACTTAGCTCTTTTTAGCATTTGAAAATTGAAGGAATAAGAATTTTTTACATGAATTGCCTCAAAACTCATCCTAACAAAACTCGGTCATTTGAGGCATAATTTCGTTTAAATATTTTTCTCTTTTTTCATAGAGTATTAAATTCTTCTAAAAAGCTTCATGATATTGAATAATAAAATCTAAAAAAATGATATTGAATATTAAAATCTATGGTAATCTACTAGTTTAACGTGGCATCATGAGAAAATAAAAGAGTCCTGTTAAGATTAATTACGACGCTGCACCGGCATAGCATGTAACCACCATGTTTTGAAGTAGTCCCATGAAAAATTATCAAAATGACCTCCTATTTAAAATTCAAAATTAGCTATTCATCTATTTCCATTTTAATGAACTTATACTTCATTTTCATTTTACAATTACTCACAATCTGTAAACTAAAATATAAAACTCTGCAATTTATTCCATATTCATCCAAAACTTCAATAAGAAATAGTGTTTTAAAATTAAAAACTTGATGATGTTGAAAATTAATACTTAAAGAGTTATGGTCTCTGCTGAGTTCAAAAACGTATGCATCTCATGCAGGCTAGAGCAGTTGCATCTGAACTATAAAAATGACATTTACACCTCGAGATACAAAAC
Source organism: Parasteatoda tepidariorum (assembly GCF_043381705.1). NCBI lineage: Eukaryota > Metazoa > Arthropoda > Arachnida > Araneae > Theridiidae > Parasteatoda > Parasteatoda tepidariorum. Next base: position 29,231,512 of record NC_092208.1, on the reverse strand, counting down.
GAGTGGTAATAAAAATAAAAAAAAATTAAGTAACTTTCAATAATGAGATAAATTTTGATTTATTTCAAATATGTAATATTTCTAATAGTGAACCATTTCACGAAAATATCATTTTTTCTCTATTTATATTTACTTAAAATAAGTTCTATATTTAAAATTAATTCATTGAGAATTATTACTTGCAAAAAGAGTGGGTGTTGAAAACTTTATATTAATTATTTACTAAGTTAAAATTTTAAAGTAGTATTTTAATAGTTTTCTGCCTTGGAGTATTAAATAAAATTTGCTTAACAGCAAAAAGGTTTTCGTTGAAAAGGTTTTACTTGTTTAATTGTAAAAGCAAGCTTTGTAATAAAAAACAACTATTTTTAAACTATTTAAATGCCTTATAAATTAGCTGCAGATATTTTATCAAACTCACAGTTAAAAGCATTAGAAATAAGCATTAGAAATAAGTTTTAAAATTAAATAAAGTACAATTTTTTAAAGAGTAATGCGAAATATAGAATTTTTATAAAAAAAATACATATAGGTGACAGTTTATGGATTAGTATTTCTCGTACTTTTTAATAATTACAATAAATTATCATTAATAAATCTATGTAAAATGATCTAATTATACATGTTTTTACAGTATCTGAGACATCAGAAAATTTAACAATAAGAAAAATTTGTAAGAAATTTCGTATATTTTGCTGTTTTCCAAATGAAATTCTGAAAATTTCAAGAATAACTAACTGAAAAAAATACTAAATATAAGCTTGGTAGAAAAATACATATTTTTAAAATGCCTTTTTTTTTATTTCTTAAGATTTCATAAATAAATTTAAGGATCACTTACAGAAGAAGTAATTGTTTTTAACATTATAATTCCACTGTTCTTTAACTGTTTTCCTAATATGCTTTGCATCATAAGTAAAAAGCAATTAAGAGGATTGTAAACATTTTAGTGACAAAACAAGATGTTCTTAGAGCTTAAAATCTCTTAGTTTCATGCTTCTTCCCTATATATTCATCTAAGGAAAAATATTTCTCGGATATTTTATACGATTATTTTTCATCTAATTTTTTTACCAGGAGTCAAAGTATGAATATGTTTCCTTAGTTTTATCTTTTTCTTATTTTAAGTTTTTTTCTTCTTTTAGTTTATCTTTAAAAGAAACCGGTACAGAAATCCAGTTTTTAAATTTTTAAAAAGTATGCTACACTTTTTTTCCCTCTCGCCAGTTTAAAACAGATATAGAGAAAGAAACTATACAGATTGTGTTATAGAAAGAAAAAATAAATATATTATGAAACGTATAAAATTTGTAGCAACAAAAATATGAAAAGGGGAGAAAAAAAGTTGGAGATTTGAAGATATTCCTGCAATGAAATGTGGTCTAGCCTATACAAAACACTAGAAATCGTGGTAAGATTTTTAGTTGCACCTGCTCCCGGAATTTTCTTATTTTTCTCCATAATATATTGAAGAGAACTAGAATTGTATGGCTCATGCAGAGTGTAGAGATTACGAACTCATCCAGTTCAACTAAGCTTCGTTTGGGGTTCACAGAATAACAATTTCCTAGATGATTACTTTTTTTTTTCCTGCACAGTTTAAATCTATTCAGTACTTTGATTTTGGAACCACTTTACTTTGTTTTCCTGTGGTTTTTCAGCAGAAAAAATCATTGGAGAGAATAAATGAAATAAAAGTTTATCTGTTGAGAATATTATTCCGAAATTAATTGTTACAGATTAACAAGAACCACACTACTAAAATTCCGTGATGTATTTCCGTAAAATTTAATTGTATAATCTTTGGTATAAATTGTATCGCTAAAGAAGATGCAGTACAACCCAAAATTTCATGAGAAGGAACACTTTATTTGGGTGTAAATTGTATCTAGTGAGCTGGTGAGAGTTTTTTTTTCACTTTCAACATTGATATCAACAGGATAAAGATTTTGCAGCATATATATATAAATATATATACTTGTAATAAGGATAATTATGCTTTAATTGTTTAATAATGATATTAAATGTTTGGATCATGTATAATTTCTATCCTCACCTATTTTCCGCCTAATTTGTATCTGTCTTAATCTTCTCTCGTATGATTGATTTAAAAATTTTATTTTGAGATTTGGTGAGTACATAAATGGTATCGATCTATAATTCTATATTGCATTATATTATATTTTGAAATTAACTTTACTGACACTCATGTATATCACTAAAATGTACACTTATGTGTGAATTGTAGCGTTACGTAATAACATATATGGTGGTGGCTATTTAGCTGTAAGTGGTATAAAAGATCATCGGTGCAGAGTGCAACTATGCATCTATTTAACAGTAAAATCTATTGCAACCGTAAAATTTTAATTCTTACAGCAATATTTATTTAATTACATTAATTTAGTGATTTGGAGTAAATATTAATTATGGAATATCAGATTTTTTTGTTCCGTAAAAATTTAAGTTGAGAATGAATTATTTTAAGAAAAAAAAGACTATCACCATGAGTGACTGCAATATTTATCGTAATTTAATCAGGAACTTCGTACAGTATATCTAATTATAAATAACTATTTTAATAAAAGTTTTTGTTTTGACTATTTTATTATTATTCGTACAGATGTATAATTTGAAAAAAAAAGACAGACTAAATGAAAATCTGAAATATTTAGTATGGAACAAACTGCTTTGTTCTAATACATATTCTATTCTCATTTTCATATAAAGTAATAAATGCAAATAGAGGAGAACATATAAAATTATTTTTAAGAAAAGAAGTAATCTTTAACACAAATATGTATTGTTATTTTTTTTCGTCTCGTCTATTCAGGATTTTATTTTCATTGAAATCAAATTATATTTAGTACGAATCATTTTGACCTTATACGTTTTCAATAAAGCATTGAAAAATGGCACAGCTTCATTAGCATAGTAGTTATTCTTTAAGTAGAATACTCAAATATAAAAGTATTTTTCTTTTGCTTTAATTGTGAGATCACGATAATTAATCTCGACTTTTCTTCCGCAACGGTAAAAACATTTTTGTGGCTTTTCAGTTTCTTCATTAAATTAATCGATATTGTCTAGATATTAATGAAACTCCTTTCATTGCAATATCAATAATATTATTAATAATCATGATGTCTTGCCATAATATATTTTTATTTTGCGTTTGTCCTGACTTGATAAGTAAAACACTTACATATTTACTGTAAAAATTCGACATTTCTTTTTTTTAATTTAGGAATAAACTCAT
>NC_092208.1:29121887-29227753 GCF_043381705.1 Parasteatoda tepidariorum | reverse complement strand
TGGCCAGAACTTATGTTTTTGCTGGGACATTATTATTTGCAATAGTTTGGTTCTGAAATTGAACTTGTAATAATATAACACTTCGTAAATTAAGGAGATAATAGGAAAAAAATCTTAAACAATTTAATGAACACAATGAATGAATCTCAAATAACTTAAGAAAATGTCTTTTTGAAATATTATGCTTTTAATCAAAAGTACTGTATTATGTAACGACATGTTAATACATATTATATTTCAATTCAAATATGAAATATTAAAATTATAATAACTTTGATTGGTTATTGTGAAAATTGCCTAAGTATTCAAAAAACAAAATTATATACTTATATATGCCATTGAATACGTAGTTTTCAATGATTATTATTCAAAATATCTAATCAATGTGTAAAATATTAACCATTTCATATTTTTCTTGTCAATTTAAGGCATTCTATTTAATACGTAATAATACATACGTTTAATACATTCTATTTGATTACGTAAAATGCCATACATATTTTACGCCAAGGAATATTTGTGTCAACTAAACTTTTTAATATAAAATGCTTTAAAAAAGGGAAGTATTTAAACTGTATTAAAAATACAATAGAAGTTAAAATAATCTCTTACTTTAAAATGCATTAGCAAGAAAAGTTTTTTAAGAGGTATAGCAAAGCATTTCAGGATTTTAAAATGCTTTTAAGATTCCTTTCAAAAGCTAAATTATTTCTCAGCATAATTTTATTTTATCTTGCATTTTATTAGAAAACTGAAGCAAGCCAGCAATTTATCACTAACAATAGATCACTTTTTACTTGCTTTAAAGCATTTTAATTAAAAGAATAATGGAAATTGCACTTGATTTATATTTCTTTCAGTTTCAGTTTCTAACGCTGTTTTTAGAGCTTTAATATCTTCAATGCCAGTGGAAAATTTGAAATTTGATATATTAAGTAAAATCACTAATAATTCTTATATTTCTTACTATGACTTAAAATTAATTATAATATGCAAATTCAGATAGAAACATTTGAAATTAGTCAAAGTTATGAATCTAAATGTAAGCAAATGAGTTTCAGATTAAAATTATCAATCAAAATTAAAGATTCAATGAAATTTTAACATTTTAAAAACATTTTTTTTTATTTTTAGTTGTGTATAGTTTACATAAACCTAATTAGTTTTAATAGTACAATATATACTCATGATACTTTATATAAGTTTCGTGAAAAAATCAAATTTTGCTATATTTCATATAATACAATTATTGTATTTTATATCCATTGCAGAATAATGTTTTTTTTAAAACAATTAAAAAATATTTTTGGTCGCAAATAAAGTCTAGAATAAATGTCGCATGAATTTATTTCAATATTTATTTTCCCTAAATGCATTAATTTAGATAAATGCATAATAAAGGTTTCGAAAAATTTATAATTTATTTGTTACCCATGATTTAAAAAAAAAATTACATTTATTTTACACACTTGCAGTGCTTTTTTAAATATAACAGTTTAATAAACTATCATTCTGACAAACAGCTTCTATGAAACAGCACAAAAACTATAACAACAAATATTATTCGAAAACGATACGGAACTAAATGATGATCTGCAGTAAAACAATCGAAATTAGCCCAAGAAAAAGTAAAAAAGGAATTAAAAGAAATAATCATAAAAATGTAACTGACTTGGTTATAACTCGTAGCAACCCCCACGCAAACATCTATTTTTTCCCCTTTTCTCCTTTTATTATTTTCAATTGCGAGTTTATAAGTCCATCATTTGGTGACTTGGCGATTGTAGTTGGCGCGAGAAGTCACGAGGCGGAAATATTCCCAGCAGCTTCCTTTTAAAAAAGCTTTTTAAAATGTGCACATGCCATACATTTCCTTGAAATTTTGAAGCTTTTCTTAAAGACCCTGCAATTAAAACATTTTGTTTTGTTTTTTACCGTTAGACATGTGAATAGCAACATAGGAGAGTGTTTTTGGCACTAAGTTTTGGATTAATAAGAATCCGATATTTCTCATGCATACTTAGTAGTAGTTTGAGATACTCAGACTAAATTGATGTCGTCAATAGGTGAAATTTTCATTAAAAATATAAAAAATTTACAGTTCTATGACTAAATGTGCATTTAGATTGCTCCCATCCTAAAAGGGTTTCCTCAATTACTTTTTTTTGTAAAACAATTGGAAACCGTCAAACTTTATTTGAACTCGCAAGTTATAAAATGTATTGAAATTGCATAAATTTACTAATGGACGCATGTTTTTAATTCTAAAATTTATGTCAATTTAAATAATGTTGCACGGTGCTTCTCATTTGGGAATGAAAAATTACATGGAAAATTTAAACAATTTTCATAATTATCTCAAAAAATCTTTCAATTTTATTTGAAGAAAATATTACTGGGTATGAAAAGCTGCTTGCAATCATAAATACATCATTCGTATTAACACTATGGGGGGGGGTATTTTTGAATCATCCATATGATGTGATCTGTTGAATCTCGTTTAAAATCAGCAAAAAATAAATTAAATTTAAATATTCCAAAGCTTGTATGACTAAATCATTGAAATGTATAAATTCGTAACTATAAGAAAGACAGGTAAACTTATATTGGTGTCTATTAGCGTTATATAAATACATTTTGATAAGTTATCAAATTAATAAGCATATAATTTCACGAATGTATTCTAACTTTTAAATATTTTGTTACACTTTGTAGGTTTCACAACAATTTTTTTTTCTAATATAACTAAAATTCATTTATATAAATTCCAAAAAGCTCTTTAATAATCAATTTTAATTACATTTAGGGCAATTTAAGCTATTATGTGTTTAAGCTCATAATTTTGGGCAACCAGATTCCACATTTAACTAAACGAATCTAATAATAGTTAAGTTTGACACGGTAATTCTCAAACGAACATTTATGTAGAAATTATGGTAATAATTTGAAAACTGTCTGATTTTGAACACGCGCTGACCTAACTGAGCTTAAAACTTATCGGGATGAAACCTACCTGACTTTAAACCTGACTACCTGAGCGTGTTTAAATTCCATAAGTATGTGTTACTATTTCTGCACTGTAAAAAATCATGGATCAATTTACAATAAATAAAACTTCACTGAGGGGTGTCGGTGCATTTTACCGAAAAATCCACATTTACCGGATCATGTTACGGAAAAAAATCTGATGTATCATAATTTGTGCAATAATAATTACCGTAAAATCGCTGAATCTATCTAATTAATAAATAATACTCTAAAAATTACGGTATAATATTTTACAGTAAAAATTGACTTTACGGTAAAATAGACTTTACTGTACAATAGATCTTACGGTAAAATGGTTTTAAGGGTGATGTACCCAAAGTGCCTATACCTTGTATCGTTATTTGACTTGGATTTCTTTTTGTACAGATTATCTTGCTTAACATATTCTTGTTGTGACTGTCACTTGACTAGTTATGTTGTTTTGTTTCATACTTAATTATACAACTTTATTTTTATATCTATAACAGGTCGGCTTGCCAATTGATTGATTTCACTTTGTTTACTTAGCTTAAATGCATCAAGCTTAGTAATTTATATTGTTTATTTCATTAGTTATGAACTATTTCATCATATTATATTGAAAGTTAATATCTTTATTTCAACATCTATAAAAACTCAGCTTGTTAAGTGACAGATTCGTTAGCTTAGCTTTAATGCGTCAAACTTAATTATAAATTTTATTTATTTTGAACTTATTTATTTCATTATAATATATTTTTGGGAATGAAGTGAATAGTTGTTTTTAAATGATTAAGAGTTTATTTAAAAAAAGCTTCTGACAAGCAAGTGACGCTATTCAAGGATCATTATCTCTTGTAAATTAGTTTAAAAAAATCTCTAACTGGTATTAGCAGTAAATTTATCCAGCTATGGAAATAATTTTTGTCTTAAATATTGACAATGATATACATCATTAATTTAATTTAAAATCGTATTATGACTGAATTGCAAAAAAAAATGAAAGCTTACCTTACTAGAAGTAACAGCCCCTGAAAAATTTCATAATAAATAATTTAAAGAAGATTCTAAAATATTTCTCAAAGAAATTTTCATTATAAATAACAAAATCTCACTAAAAATTTATTAAGAAGCAAAAGTCGCTTAGATTGTTATGTTTTAAACAATATTTTGTTCCAGTCTAAGATATATTACTATGTTTTATAAAATTTAAATTTTTTAATTAGTCAGAAAAACTAGAAATCTATCGGTCCAGAAACGTATTGCTTTTGAACTGTTAATTTAATTTAGTTTACAGCAATTGTTGTATTTCTTGAGCGAAGAAATTTTTCATTTCATTACAAACATTACCTATTTCAGAACTGAATCCGAAGCAAAACTTTCATTTAATCAATTTTGTTTTGTCAAATTTTATCCGAAGAATATTTGATTTATAAGTCCAAATACCGAATGCTAGGCAAGTTCTTTTAGAAGATTAGAACTTTATTTCAACCATTTTTTCATCTCGCACTTTTCTTTTCCCAGGTGAATTTATCCTCTCTGTTCAATTATTTTCTTAGAGGATTTTCCCCGCTCTTAATTTGAAGTTTCTTGCTTTATTTTTATATATAGTCAATTCCTTTGTTCGTTCGACTTATCAGTGCGGTCAAAGAAAATCCACAATCAATGGTGAGAAAAAAAGAAGCCAAAAGAAAGTATAGAAAATGAAGTAAAAAAATTATTATTGGATGTAGGTTGGCATCCTGGTAAAAAAAAGTCTTAAATAAAATTGTTAAAATTACGCGCAAAAAAGTGAAAAGATGACTTTTTTTTCGTTGTATTTGTTCATTTTCGGTTTTATTTCATTAAAAGTTTCAGTTTCTCTTTTTAAATCCTTTATTCGTTTTCACTACTCTTCGTCACGTTTCCGTGTAGTCTATCATTCTGTAACTACAGCTCTTTTATTTTTAGTAAAGTGTTAACTTCAGTTAGCAATAAATAAACTTGACAAGTTTACATTACGACTGTTTTTTTTCTTTATCTAACAAAGAAAATCTCTCGCTGCATCAAAGAGCATCAAGAAATTTGACATTTTAACTCTTAAGTTTCAATTTGCTATATTCTGTCTTGACAAACATGCTACTCGCAATTCAATATATTGTAAATTTCATTGCTTAACACATACATTCTTAAAATATTTATTTATTGTCAATTGTAATTATTAATTTTTTTAAATGCTTAAAAATATTTTTGACTAGATTGGGTGAAATATTTTGAGTAAAATGAAAATCCTTTTTTAAAATAAATTCTATGAACAGCATTATAAAATAGTCGTATCTAGTTTTTTTAAAAAAATTATTTTTATAAATTATAACTAAAAGCAGCGTTTTATAATGATAAATATTTTTTGCGATACGGATACTTTTCAAGGAAAAAGGTGATTATGATAGTAGAGTTGATTCCGAAAAAGCATGAAAACTTTAGTCTTTGATAATTAGTTTTCTTCCAGAATTTAGTAATTAAAGCTAATATTTACAAGGTACTTTTTATATATTATTTGACGTATGTATTACAATGACAATAATATTAGCATCTCTTTCAATGTTGAAAAAGTAATTTCCTGCATAAGTAACATTTTTATAATATTTTAAATTGTTATAACCTTTAAAGAACTTTTATTGAGTAGACTATTTAAAATAAATAAAAAATAAGCACAAAAGTAATGTGTAAATGAGTTCTAATAAAAGAGGAGTGATTATATGTTTTTAAGCAGAGATATTTTAACTATATTTTGTTAGAAAATATATAATTGCATCAGTTAAAAAGTTTGAGTAGATTATAGCAATCTTAGATAATTTTTACTTTTTCAGTTTTTCTAATATTTATAATATATTTGATATATCTCTTTATGCTATTATTTGATTAATTAATTATTATTGTTTCCATTTAATATTCTTATATATAGTGTAGACTTTTGAAAATAAATCAAAGATAATCATTAAAAATTTTTTAGAGAATTGTTCTAATAGATAGAAATGTTTATATGTTTTCAAGCATAAATATTTGAATTTAATTCTGTTAGAAATAATACAATATACTTCAGTCACAAAATTCTTAGTAAATTTATGCCAGCCTTTGTTAGTTTTTACCTTTTCAGTTTTTCCAATATTTATAATATATTTGATATATCTCTTTATGAAACATTAATTAATTATTATTGTTTCCATTTAATACTCTTATATATAGTGTAGACTTTTGAAAATAAATCAGAGATAATCATTAAAAATTTTTTTAGAGAATTGTTCTAATAGATAGAAATGTTTATATTTTTTCAAGCATAAATATTTGAATTTAATTCTGTTAGAAATAATACAATATACTTCAGTCACAAAATTCTTAGTAAATTTATGCCAGCCTTTGTTAGTTTTTACCTTTTCAATTTTTCTAATATTTAAATTATTTTTGATTTTATTGTTTGTTTACAATTGCAAAACAATGTGATTATACAGTGTATATAATTTACATTTTTATACACTGAAATTCAAAATAAGTCTGAAAAGACAGCATTAATAAAAACACAATTAATCAGAATATATTTTTATCGATGTCAATACGCAGAAAATGATGTGTCAGCACAATTTCTCTTTTAAGATTTTCAGTGCATTATTTTTCTCTTTTCAACCAAAATGAGAAGAAGAGGAAACAATATTTGAAGAAAGGTGCGCCGATGCTGAAGTGAAAAGACGAAATACTGACTTGAGAACCAAAAAGTAAATAGAGTAAATGTTTCCGAAAATAGAATTTTTGCCGATAAAATACTTGGTCTGAAGGGTTTCGCTCGTGAAGTCGGTTGAAAATGCAGAAAATATGTCCCAGTTTAGTTAATGGATCGCGTGAGATTATTGGTTGGAAACTTACGATGGTTCTGAGAATCTAAAAAGAAAATGAATAGCAAAAATGAATAAAGTGTCTAAGCCTAAAGTAGGATATTTGTAAATAAATATGTATATTTGCTTGAAAAAGATACACTCTTTTGGCTTTTGAGAATTTCTGAGAAATGTTTTGAATTTATTAAGGAAATATTTAAAACTCATAAATTTATTTTTAGACATGGTTCATGTTAGAGATCATGTGAGATGATTTATAAGATTATTAAACATGTAAAGATTGTGAAAGTTTACAGGAAATATGAATGCAAAATTGCATAACTCAAATGATAAGCTTAAAGAAATTAACTTGCAACTAAATAATTTTGTTTGCAGAAGAGCAAACAGGGTTAATTTTTTTTTGAATTAAAATAATAAAAATTCATAATTTAAGTACTTAAATCTATTTCATTCCAAAGCTTCACTTACTGTAATTGCTTTCTATTTTCTTTTCAGTCATCGATTAATTTAAATTTAATTAATGTATCACCAAACTGTGATTATCTTATATAAATTTTTATGTTAGTAAAAAATATTTATCAAAAAAAATTTAACTTTTTTTTATATTCCCTGTTTTGAATACAATCTTGAAAATATTAGATGTATGTCATCTATTAGATGTATGTCATCTAATAGATGTATTAGATATTATTAGATATTATTAGATGTATGTCATCTTTAATACCTGTCAGAAGCTGATTCAAAAATGTTACAACTAGTTATTAATTACCTCACTGTTTGTTGACACCCATTTGGGAGATTTAGAGGGGAATATAGTCCAATTATCTTATGACTTACACTTTTTTTCACACTTCTGCATAAAGAGTGATATTAATGAGATAACCAGGATGCAAAGTTGGTATTCTTCTTTGAAATCAAACTATTGACCATATTTTTTTAAAGAAATAAGTCCTGCCAAGAATCTAGTTAGTTCTGAATTCACATTCTGCACACACACCCTGCGCACACGTTTCAAAGAGCCCTGAAATGTATGGAATCTGAACGCTTAAGTCGTGTTTCAACCTGCTATCTTCTCCACGTAGCAAAACCGGTTTTTCCCTGTTCTATAGAAAAGAAAGCAGTGTATTGAGGCAAAACATTTGCCCACCAGTGGGTTAATGAAATTTCTGATGATTATGAAATTGTTTGTTTTTCCGTTAAACGATAGTCTGTTTTCTCTCCAAATCAATTACAGTCAAACATAAAAAAAAAACTAAAATCAAATGTTTCCAAAACGAAATAATGGTATGAGACTTGAATGCATAAAGTATTTTTTCAGAAGTCGATACACACTGCTGAACAATTGCTAAGAACAGAAGACGAATGGTTGCATACCGCATGAAAATGAAGTAAAATAAAGTAATGCCTTAATGTTTGGTCGTTAAATAATGTAATTTATTGTGCTCTGAAACCTAGAAGGTTTAAAAAGTGTTCAAGGAACAAAATAATTGGTTTGGGCTTAACTTGTAAATGAAAACAAACAAAAAATGCAAATGCTATCTGTAGGCATCCTGGAGTAAGACATGAATAGGAAATATGACCATCATGGAGGGCGATGCAAGTTTCCAGACGTCATAGGATGCTTCGCATAACAGTATTTAGCAGTTGTCAGAGTAAATTGTCACATTTCTCTGTCAGAGATCGGATGAAGGTGTCCGTGTTTATCGCAAGGCATTCTCGACCTTCCTCGACACGCCTCTTCAAAGCCTCATACACTCTTTTTTGATGGGATTCTGATCTGTATTTTGTGTAGGTCATACCTCTCTGTGTGCATATGTCGTTGAATATCTTCACTCCTCGACGGAGACTGTCGTCCATAAAACAAATTTATCACTGTCATCACCACGGGACAAGCATACTTGAGGCAGCACAATATTAATGTAGCGTTGAAAAGTCATAGTCTTAGTAGGAGGCACATAGAGTGTCGTATGGTCATTAATCCTAATGGCAGCCCTTACCATGACACTACATTTAGGATACGTCGGTGACGTCGGTGCACATTCCAGTTGTCTGAAATGATTTCCAAAGCCTTAAAACAACACTATGAAGGATGTCAAACTCTTTGGCAACATCTTTTATTTTTGCGTTGCTGTTGATAATCTTGCCTTGCCGGATGTGGGAAAGACATAAAAAATTGCAAGTTCGTCAATTGAGTGTTTCCCTTTAAACTTTCATTTTGAACAACAATGCTCAATGCGTGTCAAATCCTACCTATCTCGTATCAGCACTGTCATGTGACAAACCAGTTGGACAATCCAAAATAGGCATAATTAAAACGCGTCTTACTATATTTCGCACTTAAGCTGATTTTCCCATTTTCCCATTTTAAATTTCGTGGTTGTTTTTTCTGCTATTTTCATAAGTCCTTAGAATCTGGCCAGTCGTGCACACAATATATGTAAAAAAAAGTAACGGTTACGGTGCATTAAATGAAATTTAAATTTTTAAAAAGAGTGCTCGCTTTTGCGCCGTACCAAATATCGAATTGAAAAAAAAAATTAACGCGATTATAGAGGACAAATTAGTACGTTTTTCTACTTGCTAATTTTTTTTGAATAAGTTTGTTAATTTTATACTTTATTTGAAGCGAAAAACCACATACTTGTCTAATGGTATAAATTAGCAAGGTTTTTTTACTCAATCCGCAATTGAAGAATCAAAAGGGTTTAGTCAAAAATGAGATAATATGTTTACCTACCGTTCCGCGACAATGAAAACTCTCCGTTCGGCTCCATATGAAACAAATGAATTTTTTTTATGCAAAGTACTATATTCTGCAGTAAGATCAGAAGTAGAAGTTGAGAAAAGAGTATTATGAAAGTCTAGATTAGGAAATATATAAATATGTGTTTATCTCATATTTTGTGCTTAAACAACTAGACCAGCTAGCAAATATTCATATTTAAAAAAATAACATTGGCGATTATTTAGATAAATTATGGAACTTAAACAGATTCGTAGAACAACAGATCATTCATTTAAAATAATAAAATAAAATAAAGGAAAAAAATATTAGCTCTATAATGTCTTTAACAAAGTAAGTAGTGTTACAGAGTTTGATTGCCGCATTTGCGAGTGTTTACCTTAACTGAAATTTTTAAAAACTGCAAAACATTGTCTAAAATTCGTCATCTTTATAAAAATGAATAAATTTTTTTGGAAAATAATGCTCCATTTATCTAAAAAGAATACTGTTTACCATTTTACGTGTGTGGATGAAACATCATAAATTTATTATTTATACATTAATCTGATAATATATTTTCAAATTTATATAAACATTCACTTGAGTTGCTTCCTCAAAACAGTAGTAAGATCTGTGAGGAAGCAGCATTTTTAAAAAGGTTTGTGATAAAATGCGTAAAATTTTGAAGGAAATATTTTTGTCTGTGAAAGAATTTAATTATCTATGCAAATGTAGCTATGCGTAATAATTTTAACTCCCGCTTTTGATTGGGCATATAGAATTTGTTTAAATTCTAATTAGCATTACAAATAAAAGAATATTCATATTTAAGTGTATAAAATATTTCTGAATCTCAGTAAAAAATAACAAAATATGCTGTTGAAAAATTTTGTTTGGGAATAAATAATATTTTAAAGTTTGGAATGCATTTCTTTTGTTGTTATGCGAATCTTGGAAGACACAATTTAGATATTCGTTGAGGGATGTACCCTTAGTTTACTTAAGAAATCTCATAGATTGTTGTGAGAAAATATGCTGCAACTGGGAATGTAGTAAGAAATATAAATAATAAAATGTACTATACGAATTGTTTGTGTGTAAATAAATAAGAAGATTCTTCTTGAAAAACAAGAAAATTCTTGTTTTTCATTGAAACGAATGTCCTTATTTCCACTTGGAGACAAATACGTTCTCTTCAAACTATTATTTTTTTTAAGTCTTTTCTTTTCTTATTTACTTGATTTTGTCATGTACACTTTATTGAACTGATAGGAATATTTTAGACGCAGTAACTTTTAAAAAATCTGTCCGAACGAATTGTCTGGAAGAATTACACAGAAAAGTTTAATAATTTTCAATGAAAAACATTATGTTAATGTTTTATAATTATGTAATGTTTAAACAATTTTTAAATATGTGTAGAACTACAGAAACATTTAATTTTGAATTAATAAAATTTGAAAAAAAAACTCTCTAGTAAAATTTCTAAAATTTTAACAGACTATAAATTTAATTTGTTGTTTACTTGATATGCCTTAAGAATGTTAAAAAAAAATAAAATCATTTAAAAGTACTAGAACAATCATATAAGTTTAACTAAAGAATTATTAGAGATTTAACTTTAAATGTTTATATTTTATATTTAAGTACAATGATCATTTAGTGTTATTTCAAGTTTGTTTCGAGTAATTTAAATCTTACTTCTAAAATGTAAAAATCAATTTATTTTCTGAAATTTAACTTTAATAATAAAGTCAAATTTAAAAATACGGAATTCCACATGTACAGCAAAAAGTTACTTAAAAAACTAAACTACTTAAAATAGCAAAGACTTCTAATTTAACAAAGAACAATTAAATCTTCATACATTTAAGACGTTTAGTTTTTTATATTTAAATACTGTATTACAATTTTCATAAATCCGCTCAGAATAATTTGTAAATTCCAAACATAAGACCCAATATCAAACTAAATAAGTAAATAAAGATATGAAAAGCATGCAATCCCAGTGATTTTCATGTCTTTTTTTTTATCAAAACACTTGTATTGTATGGAAAAAAACAAGTAAATAAGACTGATTATCATCTTTTCATGTCTAGCTGACTAATACACATTAAGTATACAAAAGTTTGCAAAACAATCTACGGTATAACAGCTTAAACTAAGTGCAGTCTCACATTTTTTTTCAAGTCCTTACTTATGTCGAGAAATTGATCAGCATCTACCGAAAAAGATATAAAACAAACAAATTCCCTAAATCATAAAAACGATAGCCTCAAATTTCCCGATTATATCTGTTTTCGGAGAAAGATAATGAGCAATATGTATTCAATGACTGCAACATTAACGGAGTAAAAACGAATCTAAAAAGCACGAAAGGTTGGCGATAAAAACAAGAGTAATGCTCCAACTAATTTCGATTTAAAATATGATAGATAACATAAGAAAGTTTAGTCGTTTTTTATTTGTTTAGTTTTACTTTGTAGATAGAGACATGGATAATTAGCAATATTATATTAGGGGTAAAGATAGATGGATAGTACTTTAAAATAAATGACGAGTAGTTTATTTTTACAAAGTTATTGTTCAAAAACATTTTTTTACATCTTTTTTTTCATATTTTTTTCAATCATAGTTTGTGTTTTAGAGATTAGTATCTGATATTTTTCATGATTTGAACTCTTTTTTTTTGTTTTTGGAATGAAATATTTTCTAATTCAATAGAGTGATATACTCCAAGTTTTTTTTAACGAAAAATTGTTTGGAAAATAAATAAGTTTATTAAGTTCCTTTGCAGTGAAAATCCCTAAGCACTTCTTCTTTGTATTTCTCTTTACGTTTTGGAGAAGATAATTAATTTTTTTTATGTGATAGGGTCTCTCTAAGGACATAAAATGATTCAGTGAAAATTTATTGCTGAACTTTGAACTTAAAAATTAGTACAGGTGCATTGAAGATGCATATTTTTGTTTAAACTTTGTATTATAGTGAAGATTATATATATATATATATTAAATAAGTATAAAATAAGAAAAAACTTGAATCAATTTTCACGTGTTTAGCCATTCATATAGAGAAAAATGAGTAACAGTCGGTTTTATGAATTTTTTTAACTATTTCTTCAGAATACAAAATAACATAATTAGAATAATGCTTTTCAACTATTTATCATACATTTGTTATTATGCATTTATTTCGATACGTTCATGGTTAAGCTTTTAAAAAATAAAGTTGGCTTATGGAAATACAAAGAAATAAGTAAATTTTAGAAATATTTCCTTATCATATTTGAATCTTATATCATCAATTATATGAGAAGTGTTTCATTATTATATCTTATTATATTTTAGTACAATATGATTTAAATAAAATAATGTTTCTCGCATCAAAGATTATTTTTAAAAATACTTGATATTTTTTGAGCTATTTATTTTCGTTATGCTAATGACAATTTTACACACTTCACTGAAAAAAGCAATCATTACGTTCTGACAATAACTTTTTTTTAAAACAAAAATGAGTATGCTTACTAAATTCCTATTCTCCTATTCCTCTCTTCCTATTTCTCCTATCCAAAACACTTACTGTTTAATTGTATTTGTTTCTCTAAGAATGGAATGTATTTCATTAGTTGGAACTTAAGGAACTGAAAATAATCAATTAAAAAATCACTTAGATTTAACTTAAAAGAAATTCAAATGTTTATTAACAGATATTTATATATTATTATTAATTCTATTTCAGATCTCTTACATACAGTAAAAGCTTATTAAAATAAATTAAAATTAAGCCATAAAACGAGTTTTTGCTCCCTTATACAGAACATTGTTTCTGCCTAATATTAGAAAGACTGAACATTGATGTGTGCACAAAGAGTCTAATTGGTCAGTTTGGCTCGTATCAGAGATTTTGTGGGTAGACCAATTAGATATCTATTATCTTAAATAATAATCTAAATCAATTTAATAAAAATATATTAGAGACTTGTTGATTGAAACTCCATAGTATTTTATTCAATTTGGCTAACGAAAATATTTGATCAAGCGAAACACTGACTTATTTTATTATACATAAACTTTTATGCTTTTTAGATAATTGAGTTTTTTTTATAATAATAATTTTTATGTTCTGCAATACTCTTGTCTTTTTTTATCTCACATGTAACAAGGGTATCTTGTATCTTCCAAAGGGTACTCATACATAAACATACCTTGGGTTATGGGGCATCTGCGTAAATATTACAACCCATTCACGTCGAAAGTTTATAAAACATATTTTTATGCTTTTTTTCCATTGTTATGTATTTAGTTAGATTAAAATGAGTATTATATTTATCATTTTACTAATTAATGGATGTCAAACACTGGTATCGTATTTTGTGTAAAAGATAAAATTTTACAAACACAGATCACTTCGCAACAATAATTTTTAAAATTTGCTATTATTTAGACGTAGAAAAAATTTGATTTTGTAAATTAAAAAAATTGATTTTCTTTAATTTACAAAATCAAATCAAGTATTGATAAAATTTTGAATATGAATTAAAAAAAATTAAAACTACTTTTTTTTGGATTTTATGTTACAGAACAAACGCATTTACGATAGTATAACATTTTTTTAAGTAATTATCAGACTTTATTTATTCTTTAAAAACTATCAAAATATAGTTTCCCTGGTAATTAGAGCGTAAGAAAAAAATACACAAAAGGGACACTATTGTCCCTTTTATGCCTTTAGAGTCCTTTCCGTCATTTTAGGTAAAACGACAAGGGACGAGAGGGACCGAATAGGTTTTTTCTGTCTTTTCAGTGTTAAGCGCTTAAAATATTCTATATTTTTGAGTTAGTTAAAACTATAGTTATGACTGAAATATGTTTGAACCTTTGAACGGTTAATAAGCTAAAGTTGTTACCGAACAGAAAAATTCAAACTGGAAATTAACAATATCTTTCATTTTTAATACCATTCGACTTTAAAGTAAAATTTAAAATGCTAAATAATTCTTTTGTATAAATACTAATCATGCAAAAAAAAATTTATTTCCCTTTTAAATCTGTTATAAAAAAAATCTAAAATGTCTTCCTTTTTCTAGGAAGCAAAAATCTTCTAAAAGTTAAGTGATAAATGCCATGTCAGCTTTAACTGAAAAAAAATATGAAATTTGAAGCACTTGTTTTTTGATATTTATTTTATCTTCATGTTCTAAAGCAATATGTTTTTTTAACTATATAAAGTAGAAGCATTGAACTAAGTGAATTATTGCTAAAAATTAGTGCTACAACAATAAAATATGTTTGTATTTCTGCTTTAAAATTCAAAAGAAAATTAATAAAGAAAATATATAAATTAATATAACAAAAAAGTTCGAGGCCATTGTAACACTCATATACTCGTATCTAAAATTCAGAAAAATTAATTTCTAAAAAAAATAAGTAATCTAAAAATTCTAAACAAAAATTAAGTTCACTGAAGAAATCAAAGTAAAATCAATTAAGGAAAAAAACTCATTGCAAAAAACGTATTTATCACTTAGGGGATGCATACTAAATTCATGCACTTAAAATTTCTTCAGAACACAAATTTTCAGACTTAAACCAAAATTCCTGTACCTACTATAATATTAATTGTTTTTTGTTTGCACGTGGACTTTAAATAGTGGAATCACGATGGACTTTAGCTTAAACTAAATGAAAAATAACTTATTTTGAAATAATATAAAAGTTTTTACATAATATAACCAACTTATTTTGCATAATAAGGTATAAAAAAAATTTGCGACAGTTGAGTCCTGAATAAACTAGTTAGTAAGGATAATTTTTTCTTGCGAAATTAAATTCAATTTTACGATGTCTTAACTTGTGTAGTAGAAATAAGTGTTTAGTAGAAATAAGTGATAGTAGAAATAAGTGAACTAGTGTAAAAACAAAAAAAAAACATTTTTCTTGTAATTTTTTTATTCATTTTATTTTTTAGTTTCGTTCTGAGATAAAGTGTTTAAAAAAGAAAGACTTATCAATATCCCCAGCTGTAAAAATGCATTAACACTTTTTTGTTTGCTACTTCAGTATTACTTTTCATTTTATAGTCTTCAGGGAATTTAAGTGATTTAAAATAATAAATGCTGGCCTTTGATCTCAAAATTTATTGAAATGTTCTCAACTATTAAACATTTCTGTTTTTTCTTCTCATTTTTATTATTATTATATTGAAAAGAAAATTTTATGCTTACAGCCATTTTTGCACTCAAGTAATTAACTATAAAGAGAACAAAAACTAGTTATGGTTGATTTTAAACAGTTTTTGTTTTTGCTTTAGAACAAAGTTTAGAATTAGAAAAAAAAATCCTTAATGCTAAAGCGTATATTCAGCGATAATTACCTTATTTAAGCAAGCTGAAAAAGAATCGTTATTAATTACTTTACATTTTATACTTATTATAAAAAATTTATTCCAAACAGAAAACTATCTTGGACAGTTAAGCTGTCGCATCTTCTAAAATAATAGTTAACTACCATAGTAGAAGATAATTACTATCAACATGAAACACTATTAGTGAGTGCATATATTGAGTAGCATTTTAAATAAAAGTTGTAAACTGAGAACGCTGTCCCAAAATAATGCTGCCACAGTTACGGATTATCAGTTTCTTTGTAAAGCAAGGTACATATTGCAAGGTACAATAGATTTTTAACTTTTTTTAATCTAGATTTTCGTTTCTTTTATCATTTAAAAGTTTAAATATTCTTTTTTTCTTTTAAATTTTGTTATGTAATAATAATTTGATTGAAAATCTTTAGTCAAATTTCAAGATAGTGAATACAATATAACTACTTTTACAATATACAATATAACTACTCCGGTTTTTAAGTCTGAAATTTATTCTTCGTACTCATTATCATTTTTAAATACTACTAGATTTTACCGCTTTTAAAATATTAGACCTATTTTAAAATAACCAATAAACTGATGTATAACATCACTAATTAATTAAGTAGTAAACTGAATTAAATAAATAATAAATATTTTAAAAATTTTTGTAATTATAATATACGTTTTGCACGCAAATATATAAATAACAGTAAATAAAACTGTCACGCTTAAATGAATATATGAAATAAATATGTGAAATAAATTTATGAAATAAATAAGTAAATAAATTCATATATTTATTTGTTTAAAAACAACAATTTCATAATATAAAATTTACAAATGACTCGTATTTGTAAATTCCAGGCTTCATATTTTCACTAATTTATTTTATCATCACAAGCATTTCTTAAACGAAGCTATTTTTTTGAAAACTTCATCGTCGAAACTTGATGTTTATGTGGAATATGTGACCTGATAATATTTGATAACCTTCATGCACTGCACAACAGATTTTATTTTTTGTTTATTATGCGCCAACTATCTGTCTAAATCTTTACAGCTAATGCAATGCGCCAATGAACCTTAAATTACAATTACTGCAATATGACTATAAGAGAATTATTTAACTAAACTGTTACGTCAATTTATTACCTTGGATAAATGCCTAGTGATTTTAGGAAGAAAAAAGAAATTCTTTATCTGTAAAAAAAATCCAGGAAATGTGAACTTGATTTAAAATGCTTTTACAAAATTAATTTTTTTAATATATCTTTATGCTTTTTTTGTTATATTTAAGATGTTTTACTATTACATTAAGATTGGTACTTTTATTAATATTAAGATGCTGTTTTAAGTTTTTGTTGTTGTAACTGTTTCTTTTATTTGCTATTCTTAAATTTCGTTATGTTAATTGTTTTTACTGAATAAATATATATATATATATATATACTCCAAATAATGCTCTTAGTATACATATTGATTGTTGCCAAAAATCTTTATCAAATGCGAAGTTCAAAATTCTTCTTTATAAGAAATGTTGAAAGCTAATATTTCTGATCACGTAAAGATTAACGACAAAGAACAATTTATTTTTCAAGCGCAATTGATTCGACTGAAAACATAAAAGTAACGTGTAATGTTTAGGTCATTTATTCGTAGGCATTTTTGTTTTGCTGTATTTATTTCATTTCAATATAATTGTTTTACAAGAAGAAATTGAGTAATTCTTTTGTATAATGAAAATAAGTTTTTTTTAAATAAAATTGAAATAACTGTTGAGTTATACTATAGAATTTAGAATTAACTATTTAATTAAGGCTATATGAAACAACGAGACTTTTAATTTTAATAAAACTTTTTTTAATAAACCGTGTTCTGTTGAGCTACGATCCTTCTAAATTATCTTCGACGATGTGTAGCACTATTAATGAGTATTTTTTTTTTCAAGCCAGTTTTATAAAACTAAAGAATATCATTATTTGCAATGGAATTTCTTATAACTTATTTTTTATATGTGATTATTGAAAAACCAATAACTTTTAAAAATAAAAAATCGCAAAAACAATTTCCAATTTTTAAACCAATCATCTTAATTTTTTGAACTAATTTTCTTATTCCATACTGTGTGAAATATATGCGTAATACTAAACAAAGTTTACATTTAAATGCTTTTAGTAAAACTAGTTCAAAGATGTGTTCGAGACATGCAAGAAATAATATTTTTTTTTCTTTAATTTTTGTTTTAAAATGATATATGTAGCACTTGAATATGCAGTATTGAAGCAGTTCCCAGTTTATTACACATTAAATTTACACATTAGTTTCCTTAATATTGAATTGGTTTTTTAAACTTCTTTAGAGTGTCCGCTAGGACAAATACAAGTGAATAATTTTTTACGCAATAATAATTTTTTTTTTAATTTGAATAATGCTTTAATCTATGAGCATATAACATATTAACTATTACTCTTGCATATAACATATTAAAAATTACTCTTAGATTTCTAAATTTGCATGTTTCACTCTCTTTTCTCATTATTTTCAAAAATAAAACAAATAATGCTTGGTTTATTTATGACATTTTTCCCAGTCCTTTGATGACTGATTTATTCTATCAAAAATAAACACTATTGATGTGTATAATTCTCAACTATATAATATTGCTCTCAAATGCCACTCATTTACCATTTTCTCATCACTGCTCTAAAATATGATCGCAGTACTACGACGAATATATAACATAAGCGAACAAGAAACACTTCTAGTTATAACAGCCGCTTGTATCAAACGGGAACTGTCACAGCTTGCAAAACGCTTCGACATTGTATGACTTTAAACTGATTAACAAAAATCACAAATAGAAAAGTGGCCCTGCTAAGCCAAGAAGTCTGAAATTAGCCTCTGTTTTGCATACTTCCTTTTGAAGTTGGTACGATTTTAAGTAGAATTTTGGTTATAGAAGGTTAATGGTAAATTTATGCAACAAAATTGAAGTTTTGGAAATAAATCAATAAAAACACATGCAATTTGAAGTCACAACTTCCCCAAGCTTCTACTGGTGTGCCAAAACCTTTAAACATAATTGAGTGTCTGTCTGCATTTAAAATTGATGTGTTTCGTTTAATTTTTTATTTTTTCCCTTCTGTATAATTTTAGATGTTTAATTCGTAGATTCGCGTTTTTTCATTTGGGCATATGAAAGGCATATAAATAAATTTAATACGCGAAACTGCAATATTTGACTCTTATACCCCATTTCCCTTTAGATGAGTATGTGTGCATCAAGCAAAAAAATGAAATAAACGGACTATCCTAAATAACTTTTGATCTAGTGATCAGATATTCACGTTCTACAACTCAATCTTTATAGTTTGAGGAGGAAACCTCAACTATGCTAATTAGTTAATGCACCCGATATTTTAGGTTACGAAATCAGACACAAAAACATACTTTCTCTGAGTAAACATCCCTTTTTATCAGTGGATTTGGATTTTTAACCCCAAAAATATAGGGGATAGCCTCAAACTGGGAAATATGGTCCCGATAGTTTGGTCAGGAAAGCAGTTCAAATTTTGGCTCCCTCATGTTAATTTAACTTTTTGAGTATATTGCCATATCTCAAGTAATTTTTAAGCTGAATAGAAAATTTGCACCCAATTATAAAATTCGCTGAGCTAAGCATAATTCCATACAAAAATGCTCATTCAGTGAGTATTTATTATTTTTTATTATTTTAATTAATAATACTCCAATATCAAAGTTAAAAATTTTTACATTATTTTAAAGAACACATAAATAACGCAAAATATAAAATTTGAGCAAATTTGGGTCAAATAGTTCCTGAAAAATAAAATTTTAAGAATATAAATTTTTAAAATTGGATTTCTCAGGAACTTTTGAACTTATTTCACTCATATTTTGTAGCTTGCCTTGTGAAATTAGATACTTTAAAGTAATATAAAAAATTTATACCTTAAATCTCAAAAATTCTTCGACTATTATTAAATGAAATATTAAAAAATAATAAATAATCACTAAATTTTTCCTTTCAGGGCATTTTCTTTTAATAAACAATTTTTATAGTTTAGCGCAAAAAAAGTTTCAATTAGATTAAAAATTACTTCAGATAAGGCGAAATATGCAAAAAAATGAAATTAGTATTAGGGGATTCAAATTTTTGACAGCTCTCCTGACCTAACTATTAGGACCATATAATCATTAGGACCGTTAAAAAAAGGTATGTTTATTCTGAGAAAAAAAGGATTTTTTGCCTGATTTCGTCATTTAAAACATCGTCTGCACTAATTAATTACCATATTTAAGATCACTCCTCAAACCATTAAGATTGAGTCCTGAAACGTGAAGATCCGATCATTAGACCAGAAGTTATTCAATTTCTCAAAATAATACAATTCCCAGATATTTTATATAAATACCTCTAATGTAAACTTCACAGGCAGAAATTCCAGAATAAAAAATACGTTCATGTTTTGATAGATATTTATTAGTTGATTTCTTTTTCATTATTACTGTAACATTCTTTAAAAAAAAATATGTAAATAAAGAACTTTTTACGACTTTTCGTACTCTAAGAAATACGAGCATCCGTTGAAACATTCACAGAAATATTCTAAGAAAGTTATGATAAACGAAAATATATAAATAAAAGACTTGACCATATGTAAACCTAACCTCTTAGATATTCAGTTGTGCTATGGAAATGAAGTTATAACGAATGAGTGGTTGCGGCATCTTCAGTGTACGTGTCTGGAGTCAATGACGAGGGCTTCCTGAGGAGAAACATGCTTCACTAGCAAAATAAATATCCTATTCAGCAAGAAATATTTTGAATGTTTAAATGCTCGTTCTAAATTGTAAATATAAGCGAAATGCACTGATTTGAAATTCAAGTATTTATTTCTTTGGTTAAGCACTATTGCTCGTATATACTTGTTTATCTACACTCACTTTTAATTTAAATTAATAAATAACCTAAACAACATTGTTTGCTAAAATGTATACTTCTCTTTCTATACATTTATATGGTATTTTATCTAACGTTATCTTTAAAATATATTGTAAGACTTATCAACAATTATTAATTTGTCATTCTCAAAAAAATGTTTTTTTTTAATTTTTAAAAGCAACGTACATACTTGTTTAATTGACACTGATTGAGGAAAGTCTTAATTTCTGAATGATCCCAGGTTAAAAAAAAACTTTCAGTTATGTTTAATCAACAGAAAATGCGTTTTAATGTTTTACTCATCAGTCCACTCAACATCCTAAATACTAAAAGCAAAATATTCTGAAGTTAATTAATAGTATTCCTGAGGGAGTAATTATGATTTATGCAGACAGTACCAAGAATGGGTAAATATACACTTTAAGTGGAGCTTTTTTAAAAAAAATGAGAAAAGAAGATACTTCGTAATCTCGGGGACACTAAATACTATTCCGTTTTCTGCTCTAAATTAATTGCCATTGACATGGCACCAGATTTTATTTCTGAATGAAGTTTAACAGTAAATCTGGACTCTCTCGAGCAGCCAAAGGGCAATTCAATATCTGCAAAATTCGAGATTCATCTGGGACCAAAAGGAGAATTAGAATTTTAAAAAGGCTCTGGGTCTTGTCTATTTCTTCTGTGCTTCATTTGCAATGGGTTTCATCTCACGTGTTTTTTAAACATAACAACATTGGTGATTGTCTAACTAAAGAGAGTGCTCCCATGAAATAGTTAAGTATATATCCTCTGATCTACTTTGAGATAAACTTGAAAAGTGAGGCTTCAAGAAGCACTACTTGGAAACAACCAAACGTGGTATCTTAATGGGAGTCCATGCACTCCAATTAGTTTCAAAGATGACTGGATAGATCAAACTATTTTAATTCGATTGTCTAATGGACATTTAAAAGCCCTTAAATGTTACCATGTGGTTAACATTTCCAAATTTAGCCAATTGTAGTAAAGCAGATGCCACTTCACAAAATCTGATTAATTTCATTAATTTGGTACAAGAGTACCCTTAGATGAGACCCATGTGGGTTTTAGGGTATTTAAGGTCAACAAACTTTTGGGTCTGATCTGGTTCAGATAAGAGGGAAGAGTGTTTCAGCCTAATAAATATGGATATGAATACCAATGACTTTTGGTAACAAATATTTAAAATTGAATTTGTCTTTTAATTAAATCTCATTAGCTAAGCAAAAGCTCAAATTTTCAAAAACCTGTTCCAAGCAAATTTTACGAGTGTAACTAAATAATAAATGTTTAATAGTCGTGCATAAGCTTTTCACAATTCGTTGGCATTTTTGTAAAAAAGAAACTAATGAGATATATGTTTTGATCAGCTAAACTAATAGTTACAAACTAAACTCAAAAATTTCAATTTCAGTAATATCAGCTGGTAATTCTACGAAATAATTAATCAGAAACCTCTAAAATAATCTAAGGTCATAAAAATTAATCTTAAGCCTTAGAATTTGTGTCTAGTTTGAAAAAGAAAGTAAATAAAATGGACAAATATTTAACCACAAATTACAAAGATTTACGCGCGGTATCAATCTAGTACAAGATACCAAAGAGTAAAGGCTATTTAAGTCAGTTTTTACCTTTATCAAAGAAGAGAATTCATAGAGAGTCTAAGCCTTTGAGCTGTCATTGTTACTATGCTATATCCATGGTGAAGAACTTAAGCTCTACACTGATAGATAGCAGCTTACCTGGAATCCAAAAGCAGCCAGTGAGGCAATGAATTGCCATCATTATGCCGTTATTCTAGAAATTTTGAAACCTCAAATTTTTTGACCTACGGATACCTTTTGACATTTAAGAAAAATTTTCAAACATTTTTTTTTTGATGTAGAAAAGGAAAGCTAAAGAATAGCTAAATAGTAAATTAGGTACGATTACTGTGCTAAATTACTTGACACACAGATCGATGTATTATGGATGAGTTTCTGTTATCCTTCTTATTACTATTATTATTATTAACATTGAATAGTCTCATAACTTGTCCAGACTTCGGGACAAATTCTTCTTCTAATTTTTTCTAGTTCAAATTATAGTGTTCTAAAAAACAAGTATTTCCTTTTATCAGCTTTATTTTATGCCATTCCAATAATTTATATGAATGCATGCACTGAGAAAAAAAAGTATGATGAAAATTACCAACATTTGATAACGGTTATAGTGTTTCTGGATTTGTTGCAAAACCAATAATCATTTTTTTAACGAAACGCATTTGTTCTGATTTTGGCTAATTTAAAAATTTTTGTCAAGATGAAAAATTTTTCATTTAAAAAAGTATACTAATACATACACAGGCATAAGTCATAGATTGTTTGGTTAAATTCGGACGATTTTGTTGTGTTTAGTACCTTTATATCAAACATGCTTTAATTAATATTTTCTGCTTTAAATATTTTTTACCTCGAACGCGGAAGCTTTCAAATATTTTGAATCAGTTAAGATAATACCATATCTCGAAATAGCAAAGAAATCACATTTTATTCCGTTCTAGATATCGGATTTTCTTTCGGTCACACGGATATTTTATTCCATTTTATAACATTTGTTAAACACTAGTTACATTTTTAGATTTACGACTACAAATAAACTGCTTAGTAAGCCTTCTGACTTTTAACAATAGACAAGCGACCCGTGTCGAGCATTTTATTTTATTTCAAAACCAACGTTGAACCACCGAAACAATTTTGAGTTCTGGACTATCAATATTCGACTCTGTAGCCTCGTACTTTTGATGCCGTTCCAGAAGACAAGGAAATTCCTGGATAAAGAATTGAGAGGAATTTGCCTTGATGGAGGATTTTTTGACTGCACTAACCCGCATATGCGTTATATAGAGATTGAACCCTCGAAAATCTCTCATGGTTTACCCTGACAGTAAGGGGACACTGAGACATGATTCGTATATCACTGAGGATGCTTTACGACAGCAATGTTGTCGATGAGATCCGAGAGCCAATTTCGCATCCTTGTCTAAGATAGGTACTCTGACCGCCACCATGTTTGCGACAGTCTAGTGCTACGGAAACAAGAAGAGGGCATTTTAGGGAGGGTAGCTTCGATGAAGAGGTCTCCTTTTCTCTCGCCGAAACCAGTCCTGAAGAGGGACCCCGCACCTCTACTTAAAATAATCATACCTCGTTGCCATAGTCACCGCCACAGCTCCAGACGAATGTCTATCTTAGACAAACTACCAGCCATTGCTGGAATTAGAAGTTTAATTTGGAGGCTTATTGGGAGAGGAACGCTTAATCCTCTGAGCCACTTCGGGTTCTACTATATACATTCACTACAAATTCCGTTTAACTTAATTTAAGGTTATAGCATTTTGTAAATATTCCGAAAAAGAATTGTCAAAATAATATTTCCATTCAAATGATATTAAAATTATTGAACCAAAGCTAATTTCTAAATTCAAGGTCAGCTCCTAATTAAGATCACGGAATATGGAGCTATTTTTTTTTTTATTCACAGTGTTCACATTCACTGTATTCTATTTTGTTTGGAGCAGATCACGTAAAAAATGAGACAATGCCAGATGTGAATGAGCAAAACAAAAAAAACAAATGTTAAAAAGATACTTTTAATAGAGTTTCTCTTAAGAAGTCTAATAAATTCCACAACTTTACTGACTTAGTACATTTTTTAGTCATACAAATTGTCTTTCGTCTGAACGCAATATTTCCTTACTTAAAATCGCAGTTTAGTAAAATCTCTAAATATAGATATAATCTAACTCATGAGCTGCGTGATTTCATGTGCCTCGCCTTTAAAAAATAAATTAGTCATCTGTCGCTGGGAAATTGCTCGTGAAATACGCCAGATCTTGGCCAATGTCATAACTACAAGATTTCGAGACACGTTTCATCCAATAAAAAAAAGAAAGGTAAAAAAAACGTATGGCAAATGTTGTTCTTTTGTTCGTAAAACGGGTCACGTGCCTTAAGAAACCGTATTTTCTTTCTATGGTTTCCCGCTTTTCCTGTCTTTTTTATTTGGCGCAACCCTTAAAGCTGAATTTAGTTGATTCAATCAGCATTGGCGTAGTTCAATAAAAAACAAGATTTTCTTCTGCTCCTCTTCATGTATTTATGTCAGTACGGATCTTACAATTCGACGCCAACAACTATCAATTTGTTACTAAATATAATTTTTAACGGAGAATGAACTGAATTTTAAAGAGAACAACTATCGAGATTGAAACTTTGGCACCTGCGAATTGTTGTAATTCACTGATGCATTTAGAAGTAGATATGAATAATTCAAAATTGTTCAGAGAGATTAATGAACAGGAGTTGATTTCGAGTGCATTTACAAACGAATTGTTATTTGCAAGCAAATTGAATGCATATTCAATGTGCTGATATAAAAGTTCACGTATTACTGCAACTGTCGAAATAATTTTATTTTGTATGATATATTTTGAAAGAATAACTTTGATAATAGCAATATTTAATAACTACTGTTGGTTTGTCTTTTGAATTTTTAAGTACGTTAAAGAAAATCAAATGTATTGTATTTTACTTAATAACAGTAATTAAAAGATAGAATAATCTTTATAAGGAATGAAGACAATCACATATTTTTTTTTATTACCTAAGCTTTTTCCGATTAATCTTGGCAATATTTCGCAACGGAGCTGTTGACTCATTTTATTTTGATACATTATAAAAAAATTTCGGATCAAATTCCGGTAAAAAATTTTCGACACTCAGAGAGACTAAACATTTGATCTTAAAATCTAATTTTACCGGAACATGTTACGAAACAAACCATTTGTTATACCGTAATTTTTACAGCAATAATTTCCGTAAAATCATTGAATCACTCTCATTGAATAAATTTCCTGCCGAAATTACGGTAAATATTTTAAGGTACAAATGGATTTTACGGAATGCACCCAAAGTAGCCGTAATTTATACCGTAATTAGATCCGGAATTTTTTACAATGTAAAACTATGAAAACTGGAAATATTTCCTGAATGCTTTTCTTACTTTTTGCACACATTTTTATTAATTTTTTTCCATTCATGTTACGTATACATAATTTTTCTCTGACTGTTATATTGTGTATTTCGATCTGCCCATATATTTTTGTGCATTCTCTGTACATATATCCATTATTTCAGAATGCTTAAAATTTTTTTCACCGCGAAAATTAAAATTCTGAAAATTATTATAGTGACTTCACCATTTTCCCTGCTCTATGTTATCCGGTAAAAAATATTAGAAAAAAGATTATTAATTTTAAATCCTGATAATATTAAGATGAAGATTAACTGTAAGCCGAAAGAACTTTATAACAAATCTAGTATAACAAATCTATAACAACAGTTTTCTAACTTATCAGTTTGATTGTTTTGACAAGTTTCTGAACCAAGCAGAGAGAAAGAGATTTATGTCCTTAAAATGCTTCCCGCTGCCTAAAATTAGGCTTTTAGAAATCCCATTAAAAGGACTGATATTTTAGATGCATTTCATATAGAAATACCATTTCACGTGCGATTTTTAAAGGATCCCTTGATTTTATAATCTATTATCTGAGATTATCTACTCTCAATTATTACAATTGTTTGCACAATTGCACAATTGTTTTTAAAATTATTTAAAAAAAAGTTATGCTATGATTTCAATCAAAATGTGAAATAAGCTTTGGCTGAAATTTTTCTAAAGTTCAGCTTCAACTTATGCTGAAACTTATATACTTTTTATAAATGATTAAGAATAAAATGAATGATACTTTTTATAAATGATGATGATTTTTTATTGATTTTTCAATTAAAAAATTATGTATCAATGCTAAAGCTTAATGAGTTGAATTTATAAAGCATATGCTTGGTGTTTTGCTTTTCCCTTATATATGATTCTTGGAATTTTAAAATTACCTTTGATTTTATTTGAAAAAAGAATATTAAAATAAATTTGTTGATACATAAAAAACGAAGACTGCTCAATACACTATACATGGTTTCATTTGAAGTACACAGATTAATTTAATGGCTGAAACAGAGTATTTTCATTTAGTATAAAGTTGCAAAAGCAACAATTTCTGAAAAAATTAAGAGGTCACAGTACCCTTGCAACATTTTTATAAAATAAAGGTATAATAAATCATTTTGTGGGTGATTTACACGCTCATTTAACATGTAATCAATAATTTATCTTTAAAATTTTTTTAAATTTTTTTTTAAATTTTAAAAGAAATCGTAAAAATTCAAACTTTTTAAATCCCTAAGGTTTTTTTATTTTGCCATATTTTCAAAAAATGTTTTTTTCTTAGCGATTACAATATTCATCATAACAATTTTGTGCATTCATTTGTTTAAATAACAATTGGATTATTTTTTATGGATTATTTCGTAAAAAAGTCGCAAAAAAGGTTAAAAATTCCTGTTAGGTATATATATTAACCTGTTTTAAAATTTTTAATATCTCAAAAAATGCTTATTCCATACACAGTTCAAATAAGTGTATTATACTTGAAATAAAAAAGTTTACTTCAAAACTTTATCTTAAATGGAAAAAAATCCTTATGAATTTAATTAAGACGAAGAGACGAAATTATCATCTATGAGAAAATGCACTTTAAAGTCTGTCTGCTGAGCAAGTTTCAGTATTAGGGCAATCTAAAATCATTCATAACTTTTTTAAAAATGTAGATAGAAAGATGATTTTTTTTCAGCGCATTTGAAATAATTTGAAGTTTTATTATAAGCCATAATTTTTTTTCGATGCTTTGGTCATTTTTTGGGTACTGGGACCCCCTAAATTTCAGATTTTTCATTTATTTTTGGATATTGAATGTTTGGACCTTTAATTTTATTCATATTATCTAATTTAAAAGCACAAAAAATCTACATTTCCATCGTAGAATTGAGCTTCATGAGTGTGATCGAACGTACAAAAACTCAACCCTAAACTAAACTTGAATCCAACACGTAGAATTCAATATCTATTTATTATATTTTTATTGTTTTAAAGAGTAATCACTGTCAAAAATTACAACATTAAATAGTATTTATCACTGTTTGATCAAAATAGATTTTTTTTCCTTTTAAATTTGTATGTATTCGTATGTGTGTATTTGTATAAATGTTTTTTCGTGCAAAAAAAAGTAAAAGAGTGTATGCAATTTATTTTGTGATATGCATCTACTATAATATGTTGATGGGTTTGTCTGCACAGTAAAAAATTCCCTCTCTTTTTATAGGCTTTCTTTGTATATTTGACTTCAAAAATCTGTTCTGTTAAAGAACGGTTTTTCTCTGTTTGCAATCCTAATCACAAACGGATAAAAACCTTCAGTTTAAACACTAGCTTTGGCCGTTCAGTTTTGCTTACCGTACGATAACTGAACTTTGCTAAAAAAAGTATGTTTTGATCATTTTCTTCACCTGCTCTTATTTCTTAGCCCTCCCTTCTCAAGGCCTTCCCCCTCCTTATGAGCAACGAATAATGTTATGCACTGAATAGAAAAATTAATTGAGAAAAGTAGTTATTAGTTCAATATAAACCGTAAAAATGTGTCATTATTATTGACGCCAATGATGCTTAATTAATTTTAGCCTTATTACCTGTATTGATGTAATTGGTGCTTTTACAGGCTTGTAACTCAATTCTGTAGCTAACAAGGTACCTGATTCTGTTACTGCAATATAATTTGTTTTTATTATAAAGAGGTGAACTTAAGAAAACATATTTCGCCTTATCTAATAAGATAAATCCTCAGGATGGGCAACAAAGTTATAATATATGAGAAATTGTGGTTAATTTAACTTCGTTACTTGCGAGTATTATTTCTGTAAGTTCGGTACGTGATTTTATAGTGTTAATAACTACAGTTTCTTTTTTTTATTTTGACCCGTACCAAAAACGGGCATTCAGTTACATTACGAAACTTGCGGATCAAATTACTGCAAAATCCATTTTTAGTGGAACATGTAACGGAATAAAAATAAACTGATGCACAGTAATTTTTAGAGTGGTAACCGTAAAATCCCTGAATCACTCTAATTAACTAAATATTATTGTAAAAATTGTGGTATAATATTTTACGGTAAAAGTGGAATATACGGTAAAACAGATTTTATGGATGATACACATATAGCTTTTTATCTCAATTTGTTCCGGCATTTTTACGGAGTAGTAAAATGTAAATAAAAAAATTATATGCATTTTGAATTATAAGTATCACATTTATAAAGCATATATTTATAAAAGCATAATATACTTATCAAAACATAAGTTTTTAACATTGATATTTTTTTTGAATCAATTATGACAAATCATTTTATTATTTTCAAAAATTCTCAATTCTACTTGAAGTTAATTATTTAATAATTTATCTTGTGAAATCTCCTGAGATTATGATGTTTTGTAAATTACGATAAACTTTTGATCCTACGCAATTATGATATACTTTTTTTATTTTTCTGTAATGCGTCTACCACTACAAAAATGCAATTACAATTCACTAGTATATAATATCACTAGTATTCAAGTGCAATACACTCGACTGAGTAACACATGAGCAACCATACACACTACAGTCATCTTAATACAGCCTCTTACCTCAACCACACAAAGTCCGGTGATCTTAATACAGCTCTTCTGGCTTCTCACAAAACAGCAGTGAATCAACTAGTGGTATTCGTTTTTCGAATTCTATCGCAGATGAAATTCAGCTTGGAGAGTACTGTAGTGTGTCTACAACTACAAAAATACAATTACAATTCACTAGTATCTATGACATGTTAGCTTCGTTCTATGTTGGGGTACCTCTTGATAGATAAAAGACTGACATTGTTGACAACGTATTTCGCTACAGTTTCTTTTTTCATGAAATAATTACATTTGTTTGGTTACTTATATTAGGTACTAAGATTTATCTGTCATAGTAATTTATAAAATTTTTGAACAGTATATAAATTAATTTCTTACATCATGCGTGTGAGAAAATCGTAGAATCACTTCGTATAAAAAGGAAAAAAAAAGATCTAATAAATCTTATTAAATTTAATACCAGATTGAATGAATGTTTTTGTTTTTAAAAATTATTTTTGTGTTTTTTCATAGGATAGAATATATAAATGCAAATTAATAAAGAGATTCAATGGAATTTATTTATTTTTCCTAAAAGCAATTTATTCGCTGCCAGTTATTAACTGAATATTTTAGTTATCTAGAGATTCTTATAGACGTTTTTTCAGATATTGAAAGAAAATACTTTCAAGGCTATTTCTTCTGGAATAGAAGCAAAGATAATTAACATAGTACAAAACCCCATTTTTTTGTGCAAAGCATTACATCCTTATCGTTTTTCTTTCACATCTGTTGTAGAACCAAGAAAATATCCTAAAAGGTTTTCTATCTTCTTTGCATAATGACATCGTCAGTTCATTTATTTTGAAAGAGACTAATTGTTTTGTAGTTAATGGTGTTTTGGATCTATTTCATGTGATTTTGTTTACTAAAATGCATCAAATTAATTTAAAAGCGTAAAAAATATTTGTTTTATAATTTAACTTGAATTAAATTTTATATTAAATTTAGAAAAAATAACTTTCCCAATTAATTCTCTTTTATGAGATTAATAATAATGTAAAAATATTTAAAAGCATGTATAGGAGAAATTTTTGAAAGAATGTTTATTATTACTAATTTAAAAACAGTATCAAAGACAAACCGTAAAATATCTTGTTAGGTGTTGAGTCGTTTTTTTTCACTATCATTCCTCTAATATACCCCTTAGCTATAATTATTTTTATTTAGAGTTAATGCAGATAATTGAATTATTCATGCTTTATAGTTTATAAAATTATTTCATACTTTCGAAAGTATTTTATTTCATAATTTATTTTTCTGAAATCGCATAATAGATCTTAAAATATTTATAATTTTCAAAAATTAAGAATAAGTTATCAGTGTTTAATCATTATTTCGTCACGTTTAATTATGATAATTTTTGCAAACGTATTAGGTTATGCATTAGCATGCTAGTGTATTAGCATGCTAGTCCATTCAGTTTAATGCATTAGCATGCTAGCTTAGCAAAAAAGTCATTCTAGGTGCAGAATTAAGGTGATGATTGATTACTTTACATAATATAGCGTTTGTTTCAAGGCATTTAAATTTGTATTAAAATTTAAGATTATTTTTAAATAGTTATACAAAAATAATTTTTATCACAGTTTCAATGAAAAGTAATACCAGGTACATTCGTATAATTACAATGGAAGCAAAGCATGTATAATATTTTAACTACTTTTTACTTTATTCAAAGTTAAACTTGTTTTGCAAAATAAGACGCATAAAATGCTTACAATATTTAATATCAGAAAGAACATAGTCTTAGCCTTAAATCATTGGATTTTACATTAAAGTTTCAAGGAAAGAATGAAGTCTTGTAAAATTACGATAGAAGAACTCTATTAAAAATTCCTTTCCATTTAATTCAATGATTTGGCTGATTTATTAATTCAGATGCATAAATGTGATGTTGTATTTGAAACCACATAGAAAATAGTAATAGTTTTAAGTTACTGAATTTGTATTGAATCTTCAATGAAAAATTTAGTCACACATAAATATGATAGATTTAGAATATATTAGATTATAAAAACCTTAGGTTTTATCAGAAAACATTAATAAGTTTTGGAAAGTTTCGATAATTTTAATATGAGGAAAAACAAAAGGAAAATTGTGTTTATTAAAATTGATGAGCAGTGCACTGAGATAAAATGTATGGACAAAACAAAGCAAAAGGGCAAAATTTACCGAGTTTTTTGTCTTTAGGGAAGCAACAAAACGCTCAGCATTTCTTTACGAATCCCTTTAATAATGATTTTAGAAAAACATAACAATTAAATGTTACTTTATTACGTGTGAAAAAATTTGGTAAATATGGTAAAATTTGGTATTTTTGGCTCGATAGCCTTAGAGCATAGCATAAAAACCATGTATTCTTTTAAATATAAATTTCAGTTTTGCATTTTTTTATTAAATGTATGTGTTTTATTTATAAGAACTATAACTTAGAAAATCAGAATTTCCGATAAACACTTATCGTATAAACGGGAAAATTACTAAACGAATGGTTTAAATTTCGTATATTTTAGTTTAATTAACCATAATTTTATTTTTATCAGAAATACCACTACAATAAAGTACGGTAATTTTATCAAAATTTGTTTCTCCGTGTGGTGAATTTAAACAAGTGACTTTATCCGATGCCTTGAAAGAAATTCAGAAAGCTTTTATGGTAAATACTACTGTTGATTTTTGTTGTTGAATACTACTGAATGCTGTTGAATACTACTGTTAAAATATACGAGAAAAGTGTGCATATTAATGTCTTCATCCTTACCAAATCTAACGTCAATACCAATTTCTGAAAGCTTTCTGTATATTTTCCGAAATATTAGAGAATATATGGACATATGTTTGCCTCTGAGACTGGTTCCCGTGGTTCGATGCCCGGTGAAAGCGTAAGAACACCTTTGCTCGAACTCTGTTATTTTACTTTTTAAAATTTAATCCGTAACATATCGTTGAACATTTAATGACTTTGTTGAAGCATAAAATATTCCTTTTTTACATTGTGTTTTGAAAATATTTCCAGATAAATTTAATAAAATTTCTTAATGAGACAATATTGGTAACTAAATATAAAATTAAGATAACAAATACATGAATAAGTGACTTAATAGTTGATTCCTTATATTTTTTGATATTCATTGTTACGCAAAGTCTTAAATTTTTAAAATAAATTCTTTGAAATTATATAGAGGCTATAAAATGTCTTGACAAAAATGAAAGTACTGAAGTTTCAAACAATTTTAAACAAAATTTCTTAAATATATATATATTTTCCTTTTTTACTCCGACAAACAGAAATCTGAGAATAGTTTGTCAAAATAATCAATTAATTAAATAATCCGATTTTTGCTTGATTCAAACCTTATATGTTAAGGAAAATATTCCTATTTTATATCTTATTCACAAATGCTTACATTTCCTTTGAAATCTGTTAAACACTTAAATGGATATTTATTTAAGTATAGCATATTTTCTCTTCTTATAGCAAATAAATAATATTCAGCACGCTCTTGTATAAAAGTCATATTTGAAATCATAAATTCAATGCAAGCGAAGTAGTGACAGAGTAAATTTACAAAAGCGGCAACACCTTCATAGCTAAATTTTTCTCAATGTAACACAATGCGTTGTTTGGGGCGAAAAAAAGAGAGAAAAAGTTAGCAATTTGGGAGAACAATCTATATTTCATACTTTTGTTCAAATCTAGCTGATTTCTTCAGATATAAATATATATATTCCCTTCCAGGGAAGCTAAGCTGTAAATTATTGAAGAGGCATTCGCTGGTGTCTTTTGGGAGCCATAAAGCCTGACTTTTATTTTGCTATAAAGAATGAAATAAAGAATGTTGAAATTGAAGGTAAGAGAACAGACCCCTATACTGAGAGTTACACAGGCTGGAGAATTTAGAAATGAGGAATTTTATGGCAAAGAAAATATTTCTTTTTGATTTATGAATATCAAATATAATGATTTAAGTTAACATTAAATCCATAGATAAATTTTCCATTTATTTTTTTCCCATTGCTTATTCAGGTATAAAATTTAGTATGGATACAATAAGCATCAAATGGGTGTTTTCCATTTCAATAAATATTTACTCTTACAATTCAAATAACATTTCGTAATGTAATGCAGAAATTGCTTTTTTAGGAATGATTTTTTCTCTGATCTTTTATATATAATAGTGGCCTTTGGAAAGTTCTAAGCACACATAAGTAAATTGCTCCATAAATCCATAGTAATATTTTTTCCTTTTTTTTCTCATTGCAACAACTGCTATAAAACTCCTTGTTGGTTAAATTTACAGGTTAAGGCACAAATGAGCACTGAGATTATTTTGTTTAATACTCCTTAAAACTTCTTTCTTTACAAAAAAAGAAAACTAAAATTTTACCCTTTCTGCTTACTGTAATAAAGAAATTGCAATTTAATGAATGATATTTTGAATAATTTGTCTGATGTATAAAAAGTATTGAACATCCACCATTGAAAAATAGTTCCAGAAATCTGCTAATAAATTTTTTGAGCGTAAAAATGAGCATTTTTCAATTCTGGAATTATTTGTACTCTTACAATTTAAATAACTTTTGATAATGTAATATAGAAATTGCAATAAAAACACGATGCAAAAAAGACACGAAGGAAATTAAGAAAAACAATAAGTATCATTTATTGAGGATAAGCTGCAAGTAAATAGAACTCATAAAATAAGTTCAAAATGAAGATAAGGCAAAGAAAAATTACAGACATGAAAAAAAGGGAAAAAGAAAAATAATAATTAAGAAAAAAATAGCAAACAACTGGGAAAAAAAGGATAAAATTGTTTCAAAAAGTCCGGAAAAGAGAAGATATAATTTTTCCATCAGCCCACACAATTATATCCGCAAAAAAAGAGTGCTATCTAATATTGTATCAATATAATCAAAGCAAAATATATGAATACAATGGTATGAGGAGCGCTATTTTGGACCACTTTCTGCGGATATAATCGTGAGGGCTGCTGAAAAGATTATATCTTTTATTTTCCGGATTTTTTTATATGTCTATTCATATATATATATATATANCCAATTACAAATATATATATGTAAATATAAAACCTATATATAGAATTTTTTGTTACGTAGATTACCTATTATTTATATTTCACAACATATATTTTTTTGTTAGATTAGAATATTTTTTACTGTTTTTCTGAACTTGGACAAGCCCAGCTCGCCAGGGATTGTTCTTTTGTGAATTCAGTCAGTCCATACTGCATTTGACAGAGATCATCGCAAGGGTGAAAGTACGTCTCAGCTCAGAGCCCCGCGAATAGATGGCAGCACGGTTGACGTATTTTATTATTTTTTATCTTCTGCTCTGTAACCTTTCTACATAGCAGCTACTTAGTTTTGAGTTTGAACAATATTTAAAAGTTATTAAACTTTATTTTAAAACATTGCTCTGTATAAATTTGGATTTTTTGAAAAATTAATATCAAATCATACCTACTTTACATTAGTTAAATTCAATTCTGTTACTACTAACTGAAATTGCTCCCAACATTTTAAAAATAAGTGTAAGAAAAAACGTTGAATAATTATACATTAACTAATTATCATTATTCTGAAAATAAATACAAATTATACTCCGCGATAATAAGTGAAATTATTGATTGGCTACTTGTGCAAGTTCAATGCAAACCTCATTGCACGTAAACTAGACTAGTTAAATTTAACATTGTTTTAAGCTTGTATGGTTTTTTTGCTTAGCATTTACAAACATAATGGGGTTTTTTGATAAAAGTTGCTTCCACATTAAAATCAACTTTACAATGCTATCTGGGTACCCAATATGCATTCTTAATTTATTGAGAAAAATGGTTAAGCATAAAATCGCTATTTTCACAAACTTTTACTTATTTTATAAAGGGTACCTAATAAATTAGAAAATAAGGTTTTCGAATTTTATTATTTATTTGCTTATTTTTTTTAAATATCACCAGTTAGGGCTGAGGCAGTTTCTGCGGCACCCATATGGTTTTATGTATAATAGTATAAAGTGAATCATAAAACTTTCAATGTGAAAATAATATTATAGTAATATAATTTTTGCTGAAAATTGTCTCAATAATTTACATAAAAAGTAATTGAGTTTTAGACATCACGAGAGAAACATTTTATTCAACTTTATTTTATTCATAAAATACTATTCTCTCCTAATCAAATCAATTAAGCTGTCGTTTTAATTCTATATTTAAGTATTTTTGTTTACATTTGGAATTATATTTGACTCAAAAAACTATTTCAAAGAACATAGTTACTTTATGAATTAAAAAGAATTAAAAAGAATATTTATAAATTTGATCTTTGTATAAATACATTTCAATCCAGCAAGGCACTTAAAAATTCTTTATTTTCAAACATCCCTGCCACAACCATTTTTTTTTCAGGATCGTTCCATTCTTTGTGGTCTTCACAAAAGAAGTCATTCCCAAACTACTTCCCCCAGTGACCATGGTCAAGTAATTCTCGAGATGCATTTTCATTACCGATATTTACAGTTTTTACGCCAGAGGGAATGTTTTTTCCCTTCCTTTCATGCTTTGTGTTACTTTGCTATAAAAATCTTTTGGAATTTGTCATTTCGGGATGAGATAAGTCATCCGTAAAGTGGTTACTTCGTATTTAATCTAGCGAACTCTTAAAGATTTTGACATGGAGTCTGCGAGACTGCTTTGGTTTATCAATATGAAATTAATTCCAGTAAATAGAGTTAGATTCTTTAGAATGAGGCTAATTTAGTTCGAAATGAACATTCGCTTATATTGTTAGCTCGGGAAAAAACGCTATAATACAAAACATGAAGCCTTATAAAATCTTTATAACTTTTGATAATTATATAAATGCATACGAATTGCTTTATTTTGAAAAACCATATTACATTATGTTATATATTTTGTAATGCAAATTATTAATTTATAAATTCAAAAGATTATAACTTTTAATTCTCATGCTTTCTTGATTAATCAGATTGTATGATGTTTGTGTTGACTTGTTTGATTTTTTGATTAACTTGCGCTTTTTTTTTAATGCTTATTTAATCTAGCGTACTCTTAAAAATTTTGACATGGAGACTGCTAGACTGCTACGATATATCCATATAAGACCAATTCCAGTAGAGTTAGATTGTTTAGAATGACGATAATTTATCTCGAAATGATCACTGGCTGATATTGTTAGCATGAAAAACAAAACTTTAATACAAATCATGAAAAAATTTATGAAATTTTTGAAATTTTCCAAAATTATATAAATGCGTACAAATTGCTTTATAGTATAAATGCTAATTACGTTATGTTTCATAAATTTTAATGAAAACAAAGTAATTTTTGAAATTCAAAATATTGAAAAGAGAAATTAATTCAAAACTCGCATGTTTCCTCGATTAGTCAGCTTTTATGATGTTTTCAGTGACTTGTTTACTCCTTTGATTAACTAAACTTGCGCAACCTTTTGATGTTTGAAAGCATTGTCAAAAAAGTAATCAGGGAAAAACATTATTAAATAAAAATCGCATAAGTCATCACACTTAATTCGTAATTCTAAATTTGAAAGCAAGCGATGAGAAGAAGTAATGCATGTGATGAATTCCTATACTTTTACGTAAGGATGCGCAAATGTGATAAGAGCACGCTAATGCAAAAGTAAGGGAATCTGCCACTCGTATGTTTCTTTCTTACCGCTTGATTCCTTTAACCAGATAACTTGAAATTTGATAAATTCGCTATTAAAAAGTTTATTCACATCTAATAGACCAAGTAATAAAAAAATGAGTGAAAAAATTGAGTGTGATTTCATTATTGAAAGATTGGCGTTGCATTTTTCACTGATTGTGGTCAAGATCGCTACAGTTGTGCTGCAGTACGTATCTTCGGTCGGGAAAA
Source organism: Parasteatoda tepidariorum (assembly GCF_043381705.1). NCBI lineage: Eukaryota > Metazoa > Arthropoda > Arachnida > Araneae > Theridiidae > Parasteatoda > Parasteatoda tepidariorum. The sequence goes on along the minus strand of NC_092208.1, from coordinate 29,190,229 downwards.
AATTGCATCTGCTTAGAAGTTAACGAAAATATGAAGTACCATTTTAAGAAATATATGAATATTTGATATTTTCTCAAAGCGCAAAATGAATAAAGCGCAAAATTTTGACAAGATATACCTCACATTCCTCAGAAATAGTCTGGCTTCATACTTTGCAGGAATTCAGGAATTGTAAAGGAGGAAAAACATTCTTTAACAAGATAATAAAAAGGTAGATAATAAACAGGTTTGGGGGGATGGAGGAAAACCCCAGGGTGCATGATATAGAAATTAAATCAGAATTGGTTTTTAAACTGTACTAGTTTGTTTTCTAGAATTAGCTTCTCTCTTATTCCTTTTGTTCACAATGTAATTTAAACTCTGCATCTAACACGTTGGAGTTCTCACCCAAACACCCCATATCTATTTCTTATCGTCCTTTTATAATCTTCTCCAATCTTGTTCCGCCTCCTCTACTGGTGAACCCACTTTGCATGTGTTTGTCCTGTAACTTTTCTACTGTCCCTTTTTGTATATTCATCGATGGATGTTATTGCTGTTGGAACCAAAACTATAGCATGCCCTTTTCCGTATTTTTATTTCTTCTTTATTCATGATGCCGTGCTTTATTCGTCAGCAATAAATGTCCACAATTTCTTCCATGTTTTATCAAAATTCCTATATTCCTATCATTCAGCTGCATCCATTTTAAAAACGCTATCTAATAATTCTGATGCGAGACAGTTTTCAAAAAATCTGTAAGTTGAAATAGCTTGACTTCTGATTACTTAGTTAGCTTACAATTACATATTGAATAATTAATTTTATCAATAATCATCTAATAGTTATATTGGATAATCTTTTACACTGTAAATCTGGATCAACTTTTGGTAAAAGGTACCAGCATTCAGGATGCCGGTTTTTAACGCATATTTTAACGCAAAATCCATTTTAACCGGAACATGTGATGGAACAAAAAATCTGGTATATCGTTATTTTTATAGTAATAATTATAGCAAAATTACGGAATCACTCCAGTTAAGTAAATATTACTGTAAAAAGTACTATTTAATATTTTATGATGAAAATAGATTTTGCGGATAATGCGATAAGAGGGTCACTCTTTTATACCGTAATTTGATCCGGATTATCTTACAGTGCATTCAAACACTTTAAGTTAAGTATGCACACTTTTAGATATGATTTTTTTTTCTTTTACATTTTTTAAATTAATTTTAAGTGTAATGTTTTTAATACTCAAAGTTTCGTCTACATGAAAGTTTGTTTTAATTTAATCAAATCCAACAATTTATCAAAATTTTTATACCTAACTACGATCTACTAAATTTATATCAAACAATTATCGAATAAATCTGTATCTAACAATAAATAAACAAATTTATCGAAAATTATAGATCTAACAATAATAACAATTTATCAAACAAATATATATCAAACTACTGACTAATAAATTTATATTAAACATTTATCGAATAAATCTATATCTAACAGTTACCAAACGAATTGATATCTAACTAATATTTGAGAAATTTAAATCAATTATCTATGAAATCTATATCTAAGAATTGATAAGCACATTTATTGAAAAATTAATACTACTAACAAATTTAAAATGTTTTTATTTTCGCATTATAATTCAGTTTTGGTAATTGTTTGCAATTATCTCTTCACCTGAAGCGAACTGTATCGTCTTTAATACTCGTAATTTCTTCTATGTTAAGTCATAACTCATTTATCCAGGTCCATTAATTTCATCTTTTTCATCAACATATTTTTTTCTTAAGAAAGAATTCAAGGGTAGGCGTTCCAAAAATGATAGTTCTTTGAAATGATTTTCTTGTCACACTTTATGATGGATTATTTCGAAAGCGATTAACTAACAAAATTACCTTCATGATATTTTACACTAAAGCATGTTATTTGCACTGAATAAAAATATACGTCATTTCTGCTGAGTAAGGTTTTTTAAAGAAATGTTGGGGAATTTCTTTTTGGAAAAAAATCATCCGAGCGTTTTTAATTAGAGAAAACTCATTTCCTTCAAAATTCTAAACAGGAATATGAATATGTAAGAAGTTCTAAGACAGTAATTAATTAGAAGAAAACAAAATCAGCATTTATTTAAATGTTCTAACAGTGACTTCTAATTAGCTGCAATTCTTTTGTGGTAATTTTTCAGCTAGAAAATTTGTTTTAATCGTTTCTCTGACAGTAATGTCTTATATTTCACTGATAGAAAACTTCTTTTGATAGATATTCAATAATTAGACAAGTTTTTTTAACTAAAAAGTTTTAATGTTTTTTCATTATTTTATTTTCCTAAAATGTTAGATTTTTCTTTCACGTTTCTTACTAATTATTTCGCTTCAAAAGTTAATTCTTAAAAGAAAGGGAAAAATTAAAATTAAAGCAGGTGTCAAATAAATTAAAAGGTTGTTATGTTATGTAGTTTGAATATTTTTATAACTACTTTTTCAGTTAGACAGGAATTCAAATAAATTAAAGCTGTGTTTTCGTTTATTAATATTTATTTTCTTGCTTTATAAGAGTATAGGGCAATTTACCTACATGCGTATATAAATACTGTTTTCCATTTAAATACTAGGATATATTTGTCAGCAAATATGTTATTTTAAACACTACCTCATTATATAATTCACCAGTTTTAAATTAGATAGAATTTTAAAAAGGAAAGGCAAAATACTTAATCTTTTCTGTTCTATTTACTTTTATTATTTTTTTATTTATCCCAGCTCATGTTTAATTATTTATTTAAATTTTTTACATCTTCTAGTTTTTTCACGTCAGGTGTAAGACGATATCATCATAGCACACAGAGAAAAAATTCTAATCAAAACTACCAGTATATAGTATAATTTACTACGTTTCTGACTAAGTGGGAATACAAAAAACTTGTTGATATGTACAGAAGCACATTGGTAATGAATTTGATAAAATTAACAATAAAGTATGGTTTTATAATAAGTGATAAAATTTGGTAAATATTACAAAATTTGGTGATCTTACCATGATACCTTCCTTAGAGCATGGCTTAGGTACCTTTTATTTTATCAAATTTGCTTTTCAGCAATATATTTCTTTTTACTAAATGCTTGGTAATAAGAACTATAAATTTGACAATAAGAATTCTAGTAACCCTTCTCATATGAATTACAAAATGAGTGGTTCAAATACCTTAAATTTTTGTTTTATTAACCGGAATTATTATTATTATTTTTTCTCACGAAGAATGTCCTTACCACAGAGTACTGTAATGTTTTTCTCCGTTTAGGGTGCACATTTGAAGGAGATCTTCGAAGCATTTGAGAGTTGTTGGAGATATTAAGAATGGATAATCTTAAATTTGACCCATCTAAATACAACTAATGAGTGTTGTGTAAGTTGTTTCGCCGTAAAGTTAGTTATCTTGGACACATTACCTCTGCAGAAGCCGTAAGAACAGATTCCAAATAAGATTTCTACGAATGAGAACTGATGTTGCCCGGCAGATGTCCATCAGTTGTATAATTATTTCACCTGGAGTCACCACCATCAAAACAGGATAGTACAATCTGATGAACTGTTCCTTTACATGATATAAATTACATTTCTAGACCCTGGTCTTTACCATTGCAATTAATGTAAAGTTATTTATTATTTATATTGTATGTTTAGATTTTTATGTATACAGGGTGTCTCAGTTAAGCGTTTCAGAACTCCTAAGAGTGGTAGGGTGCATCCTGACGACTCGAAATCATATAGCAATACGGGGTCGGAAATGCTTTCCCGAAGAGGTAATGTACACAGAAGAACCATAAAGAAAAGAGACCGTAAGTGAAAAATCGTTTTAATAATGCATTGAAATAAGCATAAGGTACATGGGTCAAAGTAAGTGTTCGAAGTTTCTGCCACCGGCAACAATGCACACCTCACATCTCCGGCGCATGGACATCCGAACATTCCGCAATACTCCAGGCATATCTCGAATTTCTCCGGCAGCTATTGCGATTCCTACAACCAGCTCCTCAGCATTGTCAACAGGGATGCCATAAGCCAGTGTTTTCATATGACCCCAGTAATAAAAAGCAAGACATGATAGGTCGGGTGACCGAGGAGGCTAACGCACTGGAAAGCTCGGAACTTTCGTACAACGCCATCCACCGCCTTTAGAAAGCATTTCCGACCCCGCATTGCCATATGATTTCGAGTCGTCAGGATGCACTCTACCCCTCTTAGGAGTTCTGAAACGTTTAACTGAGACACCCTGTAGAGAATAACGCGCTGAATTATGTTATATGCTATGCAGTAAGTTAATTTATTTAATATTAAATTGTGTAGCGCAGTTTGTTACTATGTCATTTTTGTCTTTTATTCGAGGATCAAACTCTCCGGAAAGTGCAGTTCTTCAAATTAGAGACAATATTACGAACTTAACTGTATATTAGTATAATTTCGTGACCATTCGTTGTTTATGTGGTTAAAAAACTCAGACGGACATTAAATAATTAGTTTAATAAAAAAATGCAAAAAATAAATTACGTAATTTAGAGAAAATTAACATTCAGTACATCTTTGAAACTTCCAATTACAAATACATGAGACTAATATTTGCAGTGGTATGCAGGGATAGTCAAGAATGAGGTAAAAATTCCGGGATTTTTTAGCCAATACTTATATAAATGGGAGTGGGCTTCATATTGCAGTAGCATTTTGATCTTCGAGCTTCGAATAAATTAGTACTTTTTCTCAGATAGAGTTCACTGTAATTGTGGTCGGTTTTGAAGGCATATTCTTGCGTTACTTTGTACTGTATCACGCTTTTATTTGTGCTTCAATCATCCAATTTGAAGAGTGTGAGTAGCTCCATTACCTGGGTTTGTTACCTGCATTATCTATACAAGATGGTTGCCATTGCCCGAGGGGTTGGATTTCTACCTGGAAGTCTCTCGGATTTCTAATCGGAAGTTTCATTTTATCTCTGGAAGCCTTTGCTAATAAAATTCGAAAGTGTTTTGGAGTGTTTTAATCATTTCCAACCCAAATGAATCCCTGCTCTTGTTACAATACAAATAAAAAGGAAATCAGTATTTCAATGACGGAAATCAATTATTGTACATTGAGCTGGTATTGTTTATATTATACATATTCTGAATCTAATAAACTATTTTTTATTTAACGATTATTTAAGACAACTGAAATAAATAGGGAAAACAAATTCGCACGTGATTTTTTTAATAGCGAAAAAATAAAAAAATAATATGGCTTATTATTATTTGTTATTCTTATATTTTTCATATTAAACCATGAAAGTACATTTTAATTGCAAATAATATAATTCTGGTGTTAACTCTTATCTCACCATTTACAACAAAAGGATAATAAGAATCAACAGGGACTTTAATTAAAAAAAAAGATTCACAATTGTTTACTTTGTAAATTCATTATGTTTCCATTTAAAAGAGAAATACTTACATTAACTATAATTAATATATGTATTAGTTCTTTCAATAACTTAAGACGCAGGAGTTTGCTGTCCAAGTAATGTCAGAATATCTCACAGTTTTGGTCTATACCTAACCCAACTGAAATACAGGCTATTGTATTTTGATATCATTCTTTTCGGCTAAAATAAGCAAGTGACGCGAGCATAGATTACGAAGTGTTAAAGTTGTTCTGAGAATCGAAAAGCTTGGGCGAACAAGGGGGATAGATGTGTAGCTACTTAGAAAAACCATTACGTAATTTTTTAACCTCATGGAGTCCTAATAATAAGCCTAATCGTCAATATATATATATATCGAGCTTCGAATAAATTAGTACTTTTTCTCAGATAGAGTTCACTGTAATTGTGGTCGGTTTTGAAGGCATATTCTTGCGTTACTTTGTACTGTATCACGCTTTTATTTGTGCTTCAATCATCCAATTTGAAGAGTGTGAGTAGCTCCATTACCTGGGTTTGTTACCTGCATTATCTATACAAGATGGTTGCCATTGCCCGAGGGGTTGGATTTCTACCTGGAAGTCTCTCGGATTTCTAATCGGAAGTTTCATTTTATCTCTGGAAGCCTTTGCTAATAAAATTCGAAAGTGTTTTGGAGTGTTTTAATCATTTCCAACCCAAATGAATCCCTGCTCTTGTTACAATACAAATAAAAAGGAAATCAGTATTTCAATGACGGAAATCAATTATTGTACATTGAGCTGGTATTGTTTATATTATACATATTCTGAATCTAATAAACTATTTTTTATTTAACGATTATTTAAGACAACTGAAATAAATAGGGAAAACAAATTCGCACGTGATTTTTTTAATAGCGAAAAAATAAAAAAATAATATGGCTTATTATTATTTGTTATTCTNTATATATATACAATGAAAACTCTTATTGTAGATATGGATTACTTTGCCGTTATATATGAGAAGCAGAATTGATGATCGGTGATCGGCATGTAAAATTCAAAACTGAGGGATATTAAAGCTTCTTAAATTTACTTTAATTACTAGCATTCGTAATGATATTGTAAGCTCTCATTAAATAAAATTACCTTTTCATAGTTAATTTATATAGCAAATCTCATGTAAGAGACATAATGCGAAGATATTTTAATAAATTCCATTGTTTAGATATATTTTTTATGTTCGGAATATTTTTTTAAGAACCGTTTATCGAAAAATTGCAACTCTCTGAAAAATCGAAAAAGTTTTTTTTTCTATTTTAAAAGGCATTTTTACTTTTAGAGTTCTATGCTAAAAAGAAAATCAATAAAAAGATAAAATCTACTTTAAATGGGTAGCGATTGACTACGTATGGGCTTTTTTTAGAAATTTTTCCATGAAGAAAGGATTTTTCTAAGAGCAACTAAAGCAATTCCTTTCGGGAAAGAACAGTTTAGTACTTTGTTTTAAAAGAATTTTTTTACGTGAAATCAAGAATTCGCAAGGAATAAAACGACCACTTGTAGATTGATTCATATGTTTCTAGTACATTTTGCGAACATATACAGTAAAAAAACTTAAAAGACTAAAGAGATTGAAAGCATTTTAGAAAAAAAATGGATTTCTCTAAAACGCACCTTTATAATTTTTTGGACTAAATCTCTACTTTTATTATGAAATTTAAAAGGATTTTTAAAAAAAAAATAAAGGGGATGATAAAATCAAAGCGTATAATACAAAATGTATTTTATGCTTTCTTAAATAAAAAACTATTATTAAATAATTATCCTTATGTCAAAAAAGTACTTTATGAAGCTTTAATGAATAAAAAAGAACTTAAAAGTCACCACTTTGTTGAAATACTCGTATCTTAATGAATGCATATTTTATATTTTAAAATGTTTTTTAATAATCTGCTGTGCAAAAATTCTACATATCGCTTTTTGCTTTTTAAATATAAAGTTTACACTATATTTATTATTTTGCACTATATCTTCACTTCTAGTTTGATTAGATATTTTAATTAAGCTTATTTTGCAAATTAAACTTATTGCTAAAATATGTATGCAGATTTTTAACTGAGTGAAGAAAAAAAATGTCCATTTTTTTTTTCAAAATAAAAGTGGAATTTGCTAGTTTTAACATTTTTAATAGTTTTATTATGTAAAATATGATATATAAATGAAGTATTAAACAATTCATTCTATTTAAAGTGAGAAAATTAAAAGAAAACTTAATGTCGTCATTACTTGATTTCATTAGTTCTCACAAATAACCAGATATTAACTATGTACGAAATTTTGTTTATTTCCTTCAATTATTTTTTGTGCAATTTTACTTATTTATACATTGTGTATATAAATCAAATACAGAAATATATACATTATGTCTCTAAATCAAAATAAATTATTACTTAACGGGAAACTAAAAAGAATGCCGGAACAGGAAAAATCCCAAATACAAAATAAGGAAATAACATAAAAACATTCGAAACAAATCAAAAGAAAACTCACTTAAAATATATATCGAAAGAGAAATTGGAAAATAAAGCTGTGGAGCTGACAAGCATTGTAGCGTCTTAAGGAGTCATTATCAAGTAGCCAGTGCGGGAGCAGTTTCTGCGGTTGACCGTAAAATATAGTGAAAGATCATACTAATTTTGAATTATATTTTCTTTAATTATTATAATTCTTATAACATCTTCTATATTCTTGTAGCATTCGCAGTTTGGTGCTGTTGTGACTTAGAAATATATATATTTTACTTTTCCTCCTCTATTTTCATCCTTGTTGTTACATTTTGCATATTTTTACATATACACACACACACACACACACACACACACACACACACACACACACACACACACACACACACACACACACACACACACACACACACACACACACACACACACACACACACACACACACACACACACACACACACACACACACACACACACACACACACACACACACACACACACACACACACACACACACACACACACACACACACACACACACACACACACACACACACACACACACACACACACACACACACACACACACACACACACACACACACACACACACACACACACACACACACACACACACACACACACACACACACACACACACACACACACACACACACACACACACACACACACACACACACACACACACACACACACACACACACACACACACACACACACACACACACACACACACACACACACACACACACACACACACACACACACACACACACACACACACACACACACACACACACACACACACACACACACACACACACACACACACACACACACACACACACACACACACACACACACACACACACACACACACACACACACACACACACACACACACACACACACACACACACACACACACACACACACACACACACACACACACACACACACACACACACACACACACACACACACACACACACACACACACACACACACACACACACACACACACACACACACACACACACACACACACACACACACACACACACACACACACACACACACACACACACACACACACACACACACACACACACACACACACACACACACACACACACACACACACACACACACACACACACACACACACACACACACACACACACACACACACACACACACACACACACACACACACACACACACACACACACACACACACACACACACACACACACACACACACACACACACACACACACACACACACACACACACACACACACACACACACACACACACACACACACACACACACACACACACACACACACACACACACACACACACACACACACACACACACACACACACACACACACACACACACACACACACACACACACACACACACACACACACACACACACACACACACACACACACACACACACACACACACACACACACACACACACACACACACACACACACACACACACACACACACACACACACACACACACACACACACACACACACACACACACACACACACACACACACACACACACACACACACACACACACACACACACACACACACACACACACACACACACACACACACACACACACACACACACACACACACACACACACACACACACACACACACACACACACACACACACACACACACACACACACACACACACACACACACACACACACACACACACACACACACACACACACACACACACACACACACACACACACACACACACACACACACACACACACACACACACACACACACACACACACACACACACACACACACACACACACACACACACACACACACACACACACACACACACACACACACACACACACACACACACACACACACACACACACACACACACACACACACACACACACACACACACACACACACACACACACACACACACACACACACACACACACACACACACACACACACACACACACACACACACACACACACACACACACACACACACACACACACACACACACACACACACACACACACACACACACACACACACACACACACACACACACACACACACACACACACACACACACACACACACACACACACACACACACACACACACACACACACACACACACACACACACACACACACACACACACACACACACACACACACACACACACACACACACACACACACACACACACACACACACACACACACACACACACACACACACACACACACACACACACACACACACACACACACACACACACACACACACACACACACACACACACACACACACACACACACACACACACACACACACACACACACACACACACACACACACACACACACACACACACACACACACACACACACACACACACACACACACACACACACACACACACACACACACACACACACACACACACACACACACACACACACACACACACACACACACACACACACACACACACACACACACACACACACACACACACACACACACACACACACACACACACACACACACACACACACACACACACACACACACACACACACACACACACACACACACACACACACACACACACACACACACACACACACACACACACACACACACACACACACACACACACACACACACACACACACACACACACACACACACACACACACACACACACACACACACACACACACACACACACACACACACACACACACACACACACACACACACACACACACACACACACACACACACACACACACACACACACACACACACACACACACACACACACACACACACACACACACACACACACACACACACACACACACNCTCTGACTCGATGGCACCCGGTCCGTCAGTCGCCACTGCCAGGTCAAAGTCGATGTTTCTGTAGGTCACCTGACTTTCGCTCTTATTCCGCTCTTGGGCTTCTTCGTTCATCCTCCCCATCCTCCATCTCTTGATCGGTCCTGCTTTTTCTTTCGGTTTGCCTTACTTTAGGCTTTCCCGCCAAAGGGAATATCTACAAACGGCGCCGGCCATTTCAAAACCACTCCCTTCCCTCTTTCCAATTTTTATTTTTGAAGGGATTTTTTGTATGAAAATTGAGTTTACTTTTCCCTACCTTTCCCTCCGGGAGAGGTTCAAAAAGTCCATCTATGTGTTGGTTAAGTTGTCTGTTTGAAAATTCTATGTTTTTATGTATGGGGAAAAGTTCAGGGCGGAATGCGAGATTTTTTCCCAACCCTCTTACATTATTTTTATTTATTTTTTAAGGGGCATTCAGAGTGGTAGAGTATTTTTTAAACTTTATTTTTTTAAAAAAAAATCAAACCCTTAGGCTCATAAAACGATAGAAATGCTATCGGGCTGAACTTAAAATCTCCGAGTTTACCAACCCTTCGGTAATGCGAATACAATTGCTGTAGTTTAGAAGGCTTCGAATTGTTTCAAGTAGATTTCATCATTGCGTGCGAAAATAATAACATAATTTGATATTTTCTGAATTGTTACAAAAATGCCTACAAACTTAAAAAAAAGATGGTATTTTAAAACCTGAGTACTATAAAGACAATAAATAATAAGTTATGGCAAGAAATTTCTCAATTTATTTAAAACTTCTTACAGCTATTTTTAAAATAGAATGCTAATAAAATGCAAAACATATAACTTAAAAACACTTCTATGAGTTCATATTTCTTTAATTACAAATAATATGTATAGAATGAATTATTTAAGTTTCTTTAACACTTTCTTTTAAATTTAACACTCACTTATTACAATTAAAACTTAATTCAGAAGTAGTTTTCTATTTAAAGATAAAGCAAACGCCGAAACATAGGTTTTTTTTAAGTAAGCTTTAGTGATTTGGGCGTATTTATCTTTTCCCAGGCTCTGATTACGCCATATCTGATTGATTATTTTATAATTTAACAAAAATATGCAGTCAATTTAATATGAAGCGCAATTTTATTAACTAGCAATATAAACAACAACCGACTATTACAAATGAGAGAAAGTTTTCAATTCCAAAAGTAATTTTTAATTTTAATATATAAGTGAAGTTTGTATTTTTAAAAGGTATCAAGTATCTACATATATATATACATATACACATACATATACACACATTTATATATATGCACATGTGTATATATATATATATATGCATGTATGTAAAAAGTTAGATTGCTAATATATTAAAACTAATAAATCATTATTTCATTATTTAATTTTTCAACTTAACTTAGTTTTTTAGTTAAGCTCTGAAGCATACACTATTGCTCAAGCGAAATAGCTACTTCTCATGTATTAAAACGATAAAAAACTTATCTTTAAAACATGGCATGTCTCCTAAATTGCTTAAATTTGGGGAGCAGTGCAAGAAACTCGTCTTGATTGTAAGAAAACACCTTTAACTGTTTATTCACTGTGTCTGTATCTTAGGCACGCATCTTTAGCTTTTTTGTAAAACTAACCAATATGAATATTAAGAAGTATGACTAAATCGATAATCGATAACAATAGCAACATTTGCATAAAAACTTAAATGAAAATCTAGTTCTATAAACATTAAGATCGTGCTCATATCTTTACACGGAATTCTCCCCAAATGCACCGATATTTCATCTGAAAACAGAAAAAACCTACTTTTTATTCAGTCAGCAGTCAAGTAAAATAACAAAATTTAACCACAGTGAATACCTCAGAAAGTATTAAAATATCACTTTTTTTGAACAAATGTTACTATAAAATCAGAATGCAGGTATTGAATATTCTAGAATTTTATCTAGAATTTTGTTTCGTAATTTTAATTTAATAAGAATTTCGAGAATGATCACATGCAATTCAATTCTTAAAAAAATGCAAAATGCAATAACAACGATTCATTGCACATCTACAGCAAAATAAATCATGCTTACAAAAATGGGTGTTTTGAGATTAATTCCAAAAAGTCAAAAAATAAATAGATAAAATTTTAGTTTGGCATTTCTTTGTGTGATTGTATTTTCTTTATCAAACAAAGCCTGAGTGTAAGCCAAAGAATTCAGATACGAATGGATTTATTTCCCAGCGATAAAAGTGGAAAAATATTCTTTGGTAAAAAAATGCATGGACTATGCATTCTTGCAATTTATTTTATTATCACATACATATTTTATTTATTTGATGTTAAAATAAAAATATTACAGCTGAGGTACCGAATATTTCCGACATTTTTAAAGTTTCTTTAAATAAAGAAAAGCGAGAATTATTTTAATTTTCTTCGTATTTAAATGTATTAAAAGAAAGCTCTTTGAATTTCTCTGGCTTTGTTTTCGAAATTAGAATTAGAATGATGATCGCAGGTCGCATTATTGCTTTTTTTTTCATTTTTGATGAGTAGGCGTATGGGTTTTTAGTATTTCCTTCTCCATACGCTGAGAAAAAAATATAGCTAAAACAACCGAAATGCAGTCATATTTGCGGTAATTCTGGCTCTACAGGAACACAAAAGTACAAGGTAATTTTCACCTGAGAGCTTTGGTATTGAACCTTTGGCGAAATTAATGAATGAATTTCATAACCATGCTATTTGGTAGTAAATGTGGTAAAATGAGGTAATTTTAAGCATATGTAGATAGTCTTTACAGTGCAGTGTTTGAGATGATGCAAGAATGATAATTTTGATAACTTCTATTTTATTTAGAAAATACTTAATAACTTTGTTTCTTGTCGATTATTTGCTTAGCTTTCCTATGTAAGCTGTAAGTTCACATCTATCAATACTTTAAATTTACAAATGCATGGACAAGGTTGAACTAAATCAGTAGCTTAACTTTCACTAAATAAACACTACATCAGGCTACATAAAATTGCTACTAACATAAAATCTACCAACACTTTAAATTTACAAATGCGTGGACAAGGCTGAACTAAATCAGTAGCTTAACTTTTACTAAATAAATACTACATCAGGCTACATAAAATTGCTACATCAAGGCTGTCCCAACTTCTTGAAATGGAAGCGTTAAGTTAACGGGTTAAAATTCCACCATAACTCTCGATGCATATATTTATTTATATTTATTTATTTAATGTTACTCACACATCCGAAACTTCGGCATACTGCTCGGCAAATATGTCCTTGTCAAGTCGATATACAGATAGCAAAATCCTCAGTGATTTACGGATTATTTTTATTTTTTCTGTGTTAATCAATCGCACTCTCGATTCCTTCATGCTGTCCTGCAAAAGGCATGCGTTTCTCCAAGTACTTAATCTTTGAACTCTCTCTCTTTCTACTCTGTTAAGTAGACTAGCGACCTCTTATGCTGTGCATAAACTTAAAAAAATAAAAAGAAGTTTCATTTTGATGTTTATAACTATCAATGTAATTAGCTCACAATTGGCGGAAGTGCTAAAAAATACGTTTTGTGCAAGATAGAAATCCTTAGTTTTTACTATGTGTTTTTTATGCGACGTATACAATATCTTAATATCGATATAAAAAGAAAGCTTTATATCGATAGAGTTACTGAAATTTGTGCTAAATAACTCGTTCCCACGAATTATCACTTCACATATCCGATTCCCACCTTCTGTGCCATCAAACTGACGAGAGGAAAATTATACAAATCCTGTGGCTTTTGAGCAACGTTGTCGAAGGCAACAGGAAAAATCGTAGAGCAACGAAGCATTAAAAAGATGAAGGACAATGGGGAACTGCCAAACGGTGACTTCCAGCTGGTGAAAGACGACAATCTTTCATTGTAAACTTCAATTCAATCGAAATGCGTATGCCAACCACGTACATTGAAAAATGGACAAAATCGACTGTTCAAGTAAAGATTGGTCAATTACCACTGGGCTCAAAGTCGTTCAAAAGAAGTATCTGCAATTTAGGCAGGAAGCTCATTCAAATTTAAAAAAATCAATGTCTGTAAATTGATAAACATAAATTTAAAATGAAAACATATTACTAAATCTTGAATATTAAGCATAATAAGGCGAACTTAAACGCATTTTTATATATTTAACTTCCATTTTTTATCGTCCAAATACTCATTTTCATTTAACACAATATTGGAATTTTGTCAAAAACATTTACGGAAAACAATAGCTTTTTCTTAAAAAGACATGGAAATGGAAAAGACAGCTAAAAAATCGCTGGTGTTTCAACATGAGTTAAAAAATATTAGTGTCATAGTACTTCAACTTAATTATATTTCTTTACAGTTCCGTAGAAACAATGGATGATATAATTATGAATGTCACTTGAATTAAAATGCACTTCCTTCGGAAATAAGATTTAGCTTCACCTCAGCGTTAAATATGATTTAATTTAGCTCCGAGAATGACATCTGAAGACTTAAAATAAAAACTCATTCCTTAGTAAGACGGAAAAAAAGTATAATGAATATAAGAAATGACTATTTGATGGCATATAAAATATACTTTCAGTCATACTTTTGGAACACTACGAGTAATTTTTCGTGTGAAATATTAATAATAAATATTACTTATTTATTTTACCTTCGATAAAAAAAAGCTCTTCACCGTCAGAATTCTCGGCAATGAAATTCACCTGTAATAAAATATGAGTTACATATGCAAGTTTGGTACAGACACTTACTGAATGTAGGGAATCCTGACATGATATATTTTAATATACCCAGGTTTTCACAGCAGTATGAGGTTTTTAGGTGTAGAAAAGCGAAATACATTGAAACAAAAAAAGGTGATGCATGCTACCCTGTGTTAAGTTAGGTGCAGAATTTGAAATTTGGAATCTATTATTTGATTAAACAAGAACGATAAAAACTATATAAATATTCTCATACAACTTTAAGAGTATGACGCCCAGTGGCTCAGTGGTAGCGCTTCGCGATCCCGAGCCACAGATCCAGGGTTCCATCCACAAGCCGGGCAAAGGTGACTCAGCCTTTCATCCCTTCAGTGGGTCGATAAATGAGTACCAAGCATGCTTGGGAACTAAACACTGGGGGTTTCGCCATCGACTGATCACCTAACCGGAACATATGGTCCTGCACCCCAGAGTCCAAGGTCAAGAAAACTGAGAGGGGCACAGTAGGCCTTGGCCCTCTATGGGCTGTCGCGCCACTGAGTTTAGTTTAGTAAAGAGTATGGCATGCAGGGAAGAAATGCTTAAAAATTCTGTTCTTTACTTTTAAATTTTGGAGTGCAACGTAGATCTACCTCCTCGTGGTGCACTCCGGGCAACGCTCTGCGGCTAAGTGATCTACAGCCATCGGCAATTTCTTGCTATGAAGACCACTATTGTCTTTCTACTCAGGCCTTTCCACTACGCCTTTTCGTCCACTTTGTAAATCTGGAGTGAAATTGGGCAGGGACCACGTGCTTCTATGTGGGGTCCTTCATGGACACACTGAGTCCTCAAGATATTGGGAAGCGAGAGAGCTTTTAAGGCAATGACTTCGGTCTTTGCTATCCTATGTACATTTGTATTCGTTATTTATTTCATCTTTCTATTTGTATCTTTTGCCTGGCCATTAGAAATTTAAAAAAGAAATAAAATAAAAAAATAAAAAACTTTTAAATTTTTTTAAAAAGAAATATAATATGTAATATCAAAATTAAATGAATATTATCTAAATGAAAGAATTAATAATTTCCATGAAATTATTTTAAATAAACCAATCAAACTAAATTTTACATTTATACATCATTTGCAATTATAATTATATCTGACTTTTCAAACACACACTAATTGTGACAATTGTAACAATCACAACATTTCTAATATTTATAAGCTGCTACTGAATTTAAAACACAATATAAAAGTTTGTATTTTAAACTGCACTTTTTATCGGTAAGCAACTGGGACTATTTGTAATACAAAATCACATTGGGACAGCCCAACGTTCAAAACTCTTCTATCAGTGAAAGGGGAAAAAAAGTTAACTGTGCTATCAACCTTGTTCGTGCCCAGCTTACAAGCAGCGGAAAAGAGAGGGCAACGGAAAGTAAGTGCTGGTAAACCCCTTTTCGTGAAAAGATCACGCATACATCACACATTCTGAGCAGCAGTATGATCAAATATTGTGTGATTACCAAAGTGATTTGTGGGATCAGCATAGATTTATAGGGAAAGTGTAGGACGTTAACATTCTCTTTACTTACACAGAAATATTGTTGAACATAATTTAATGAATATTCGTAAGTATATTTATGACATGACCAAAAGTAACTGTTTTAAAGATATTTATTAATGTATTAATGTAAAGCTCAATTTATGGTTTTTACGCGACTGAAACCGGTTTGCATTTGTTTACGTTCATGTATCAATTGGTGAAATTAGACGACATATAAATTCGACGATTGTATATATTAGACGATATAATATGTAAATATCGAATATGTATTATATTAGATATTATATTAGTATATTATAATAATTAGACCAAATTATTAGACGCACTGTAGTGTTTTAATAATTGCATGCTTTGCACGAGTTTATATGCAACACTTTTATATTCAAACTTACATATTATGGATTTTTATTGATGAGATTTTCTATACACTTCATATTTGTATTTATATTTAACGCATTGCATTACAATGCTAAAAAATTGATAAACGAACATAAACAAGTGTAATTCGACTTTAGCCGTGTAAAAACTAAAAAACTGTCGAATAAACATCCGTCGACCTGTCACCTGATAATTAAGATTTCACAAAGAATCTAGAATATTACAGTGGGCCTAATAATTTGGCTAGGGACTATATATATATATATATATATATATATATATATATATATATATATATATATATATATATATATATATATATATATATATATATATATATATATATATATATATATATATATATATATATATATATATATATATATATATATATATATATATATATATATATATATATATATATATATATATATATATATATATATATATATATATATATATATATATATATATATATATATATATATATATATATATATATATATATATATATATATATATATATATATATATATATATATATATATATATATATATATATATATATATATATATATATATATATATATATATATATATATATATATATATATATATATATATATATATATATATATATATATATATATATATATATATATATATATATATATATATATATATATATATATATATATATATATATATATATATATATATATATATATATATATATATATATATATATATATATATATATATATATATATATATATATATATATATATATATATATATATATATATATATATATATATATATATATATATATATATATATATATATATATATATATATATATATATATATATATATATATATATATATATATATATATATATATATATATATATATATATATATATATATATATATATATATATATATATATATATATATATATATATATATATATATATATATATATATATATANGTGTTTATAAATTCTTATATATATATATATATATATGCCTTAGTATTTAACATATTAATTATCATTTTATAACATTACAAATTTGGTTGAAGTTTAAAAGATTTAATTTTCTTACAGATCAAGAAACCTAAATAAGTCTTAGAAACATTACAATTCACATCAAAAGCATTTTGAAAACCTAAATCTTTCACAAAATTGTATAGCTTAAGAATTATTAAATGGAAAACGGAAATGGGAAATGTTTTGCTGAGAGGAATTATAAAACAGTCTGCCCAGGAAAACAGTTTAACATTACAGAATAATTAAGGATTAAATATTTTAGCAAGAACTTATTAACTAGTTTAGATCATTTAAATGTTTGCTAGACTTATATTTAAAATAATATTTGAACATCGAAATAAGTTATCTGGTTACGAGTTGCGTATGATGTTTGCATAATGATGTTTGCTTGTTTACTTCCTACTGAAGCTATTTTGGAATGAATCTTCTCCTTTAAGTACATAGTAAATGATACATGGGGTTTTAAGAGGTGTATTTTAGGTTAAATTAAACTATTAGTGTAATTTATCAAAAAACCACCAATTTTCAAACGAATAAGTCTATTTTTAAAATATTTTAAACTTCAGAGAAATCATTATCATCATATATAAAAGTGTGAAGAAATTTTAAGTTTGAGATACTTAGAATCATTTTCTCTAGATTTCAAATGCTATTTATTAATGTATTTTTTTTCCTTGATATCTAATTTATTTCTAAGAAACATTAATGCTTTCACTTTATGGTAATTATATACATTTTTTTATTATTTTCACAATTTGCTGTTAGACTGTTTAAGTTGAATTTATCTTAAGTATCAGTAAGTTTCTGAAATATTCATGTGGTATTCCCCTTTATGTACACTGCAAAAAATTTCGGATCATACTGCAGTCTGAAGTATCATCTTGTTGGGTGTATCATCCGTAAAGTATCTTTTACTGCAAGACCCCTTTATATGGTAAAATATTATACCTTATTTTCTACATTGATGTCTATTTAATTGGAGTAATTCAGAAGTGCAACGGTAATCATTTCTGTAAAACTTACGATACATCAGATTTTTGCCTGTATCATTTTTCAGTAAAAAGGATTTTACTGTAAAAAATACCGGCATCCTGAGTACCGGAACCTTTTTACCGCAATAAATTTTTCTTTTTCCAAAGTTTTTTACAGCGCAGCAAAATATAAGTCCCAGTGGAATCTCTTGAAACCACGAGGATTTCTTTGAAGCCTATAAATTGCTGCTACATTCCGGTAAAACTAAGAAATACGTCCGTTACGTTACTAAGTTGCCTGTGCTAAAACTGGCATAAATTATTTTTGTAGTTATCTGTTTAAGAAAGCTCCTAGGATCCAAGGGCAGATTGCAAAATTATTAATATCATTTTTACCATTTTTTTCTGCGTGCATGTATGGGCCCGCCTTGTAAAACGGTCTGTGATGCGTATGTGTTTCCGAAGTTGTATTTTAGGACATAGATGGCGAAATTGAAGAACAAGTAACGGACATCTACCATAAATTTACTTGGTTTCACAAGCAGGCTTGCTGGCATGGCAAACAAAAATAAGCAGATTGAAAATGATGTTAGATATGTTTCAAGTGCTCGAAAATAGGGACCCATTTTCGAGTTTTGAAAATATGTGCCTATTTTTGAGCGATTGAAACGTAATGATTGTTGTAACCTACAGATTGTCTACCATCTCAGTTTCTTGAGATTATTTATTTACTATTTGCGTCTGCTTCAAAATACCTTCAGTTTTATCATGCAGTTTTGATATGTTAAATAACGAGTGTAAATTGTTGGCAGCCTCTTCTAATTTTTAAAAAAAAATATAATCAAAAAGAACTGTTGTAAAAATTTCGGCAGACTTCAAGCCTAAGTCTACTAATGCAGGCTGGATCGGAAGTGTTGAAAGGTCATTTTTATTCCGGAGGCCATTTATTGTATTGTTTTTAATTATTTTATAACTTTAGTGACTCAAGGAGAATTAGCTACAGTAAAAAGCCTTAAATCTCTCTAAAATTAGTACATTATTAACATCTCGTTGATTAGTGTTTATAAATTATACACGAAAGAAAAAAAAACTGTGGTCAAAACTATCGGAATAGAGTAAAAGTTACCGTGCTTCTGGCTCCATGGGAGCAAAAAAGCACAGAAATTTTCCTTGAAGTTTTTTATATTGATTTGGGTAAAATTAGCACTAAATTATTATTTTATAATTTGCTATAAAATCTGGCAAATGCTGTGAAATTTGGTAATTTTATCATGATACTGTAGAGCTTGGTACAAAAACCATTTATTCGGTTAAATTTATTTTTCAGCTGTGTATTTTTTATTTGCTTTTTTACTGTGAAGTAATAAGAGCTACAAAATTAAAAGCTGTAATTTTGAAAACTATAATTTCTTATAAGCCGTTACCATTTACCATCTGAACAAAACGGTTATTACATGAATGGTCACTAAAATTGCGATTTTGTTCATCTAAAAATGTCTTTATGATACGGTACGATATTTTTTCCAGTGTATTTTCTCCTGTTATCAGTAGTCAAAAAATTAAAACTTGGCTGACTAAAATCATAGTCATGGAAGAACATTATTGAAAATAAATAAGAAAGGAATCACGTGGAAGACAGAAATGGGCAACCAATGATATATTGCTAAAGCTAAATGAGGAAAATTTAATAATCGCTAAATTAAGGGGAAAAAAATTCCTAACTCTGGTTTTCTACATATTCCTTGGTCATTCATCTCACTCAAAGACAGTTGATCTTTTTAAGAGCATTTTTACAATAATGCTTTTAATAAGACTACCTATTACAATGAAACTTACATAAATTTTTTTTAAACGGAATTAAAGTACGAGTATAATAATTTTTAATAGATTATTCTGCGGAGGAGCGTGAAATGATTCTACAACTTAGTTTATTTGTACAATCTAACTTAATAGGTACCAAATTAAGACGGAAATCATAGTCCCACGCAAAGGGATGGTTGAACTGAACTATTATACTGTAACTCCGTGATGTTATTTTTATATAATTTCAGTGAGTGCTAACTTCTCAGTTAGCTTTACAAATTTTGTTAAATTATAAAAATACATAATAATTAATGCAATGAAAACATCAATTTGCTTTTACTAACATGTTTAATTAAAAAAAAAATCAGATGTCATTTGTTTTTCTGTTTTTCTCGAGAAAAAAAAAAAACGGAACATAATTTCAAAATACAAACCTGTAAAATAGGACTGAAATATATGATCGCCCCTTGTAAAATATTTCATCTTAACGTATGAAGAAACAGAAAAATAAGTTATAAGTAAAGATATTCAACAAAATGGACAAAAATATTGTTTTTTGAAATGGGAGATGACATTTCAAATCTATATTCGTGTCAATTCGGCGGAATCCAAACAAAGAATGAGGAAAGTAACAGCATTCACGCGGGAAACCGCAGCGGAATTCCTCCCCCTTCCTATTACATTTCCTTCACTTCAGCCATTGGTCTGTTGACACCAGAAAGCTTTAGGATTGAGGCATGTTGAAATAAAATCTTGCTTCAGTAGCATGTTGCGTAACTCCAAAGCAATTTTGAAAATAGTTTGACATCAATCATTCTATCACTGAATCGAACATATTGGATTTATATAAGCTGGAATTATAACTGATGGAAGATTTTGAACTGTTTTGAGGTCTTGCGTATACAATTAAGTCTCTCTATATATCGATTGGATAGAGGTGAAAAATTTGAGTTTTGGAAAATTCAGTTATACTGTAGAAATTTTCTCTTTAGAAAATTCTGAGCTTGTACCAATCGATTTTATTGTAGAAAGATAGGTATTTTTCAAGTTATTTAAGTTTTTTTTTAATTTTTATACGATGTCCATCTGGGTTGACATACGTCAATTCAAGCAGATTTGCTGACCAATCTTTCAGGGGCATCATATTAAGAGGGCCAACGTTGCTCTCACACTAAGGATATATAGTACAGAGGATAAAATAAAATTCCATGCCTTATCCAGGATTGGTTAGTTAAGTTTGTGTTTCAAAATGTTCAGTCGGTGGGATGACTTCAAAAGTATGTAATCAAGACTTTTATTTATTTAAAAAAAAATTAATAATACACATTATAAGTTTATTATACTTATCGAATGTATTGTTGAAAGAAATTCAATATCATTGAAATGAGAAATATAATTGGTTCAATGATTGTAATAATAAGGATTGAACAGAGAAATATGATTGGCTTAATGATTGAAATGAGAAATATGATTGGTTTAATGATTAAAATGAGAAGGATTGAACGGAGAAATATGATTGGCTTAATGATTGAATTATTAAAACATGACTGATTTAATGACTGAAATGAGAAATATTGAAATGAGAAATATGATTGGACAAGCGTAAATCCGAACTAGTTGCACTGAAATTTTGACTTAAAATACCAACTTTCCTTATAGACAAAGGATTGAAATAATATAAATCCATTACAGGAAGAAAACCATTAAATGGCATAGAAAATATCTTCGATGCTGCTTAACATTCAGAGCAGAAATTTTATTTATAAGTAAAATTTGATGTAAGGAAACTTTACTGTATAAATAAATTCCATATTCAGTGAAGACTCACGTTGTTTTACTTTCTTAATACATGTCTTTTCTGATTTGAATGAATTGCTTCAAGATTTAACTCACAAAAATTTTTTAATAATAATAACGATTAATAATAATAACGATTTAATAATAATAATAATAAATGATTTAAGAGTGAAAAATTAACTAAGAATAAAATTAAATTAAAAAATATAAATACAAATTCATTTGAAATAGTTTTAAATGTTTGTATTTAAATATTTATCTTTAATTTTCTTTTGTTAACTGTTCATGTATTATCTGTAATCCTATAAAAGAACCGTTCTCGTTAAAGGTTTTGCAAAAACATCTATTGTTCTATATTCAAAGCTGGATGCAACATATTTTTATATTCAAAGTTTTAAGCCTTTTCAAGACATCTTTTGTCACCTACTTCTAAAAACTTCTTTAATTAAAGGATATAAGTTTCAATTTAAATAATACGTTTTGCTTAAATAGACTTAAAATGCTGAGTAAACTATCAAGATTTCTTTGAGACACCTATAAATTATAACTAAATCTAGTTAATAACTCACAGCTCCGTTGATATTTTAATAAAAGCTCATACATCAATTAAGTTTTTGATGATACAAAATATAAATGAGTCATTTTAAGGCTTCTATGAATCAACTGAATTTACCTAAAACATTTATATTTATCCAATGTATATTTGTAACTGGACAGAACATATTCGGTATAGAAAGTAAAGACTAATATATTTTTTTACACATGATTTTTACCAACTATTCCTAACTGTGAATGCGATTGGGATATTAATAGCGTAGAGATACGTGGTATAATTATAATATAGGCAAGTAGTAGACATAGGGCTTAGAGATATCGATAAAAGAATAAAAATGACAAATGAAGCCTTACAGAATAATAACTAACATAAAGACACCAATGCTTATCTTTAAGAGACCTTTGATATTTTGTTTAGTAAATTGTAACACTAAGAGCATTTATGGAAGTTACATATTTAGAAAAAAGCATAATTGATTTCTTGAATAAAAATATTTGCTAGCTTTAAACTTGTTTAATATATTAATTAATTCTCGTATTTACTTTATTACAAAAAATTTATACGTTCGCTAAAAATTTATAATAACTTACATAAAGACTCCAATGCTTATCTTTAAGAGACCTTTGATATTTTGTTTAGTAAATTGTAACATTAAGCGCATTTTATGGAAGTGACATATTTAAAAAAAAGCATAATTGATTTCTTGAATAGAAATATTTGCTAGTTTTAAACTTGTTTAATACATTAATTCTCGTATTTACTTTATTACGAAAAATTTATACGTTCGCAAAAGCGCAATATCAAACGTATTTGTCTAAATAATTTAAACGAATAATAAAATATTATACAAGAAATTATAAGATTCAGCTAGAAAAATCATTTCAGGTTAATTTAAAAGGGTAAATAAACTGAGATAGTAAGACTATTAATTAAATATAAGAAATGTGAGATATTGTGCTGTAAAGCAAAATTTGCATTCAATATTCAAAATTGAAATGTGTAAATTCGATTAATTAAATTCTTCTAAGCTATATAAGACTCTACAGTTTCATTTATATTGCATGTTATACCCGCTTAAAATATTTTCAAATGATATTTATGATACATATGCCATGAATCATTGCAGAAAATTATGGGAATAAGTGTTTGCCGTTCATGTAAAGTTTATTTACAAAAGATTAGGTATGTAACCTTTGAACGTTTTTAAAAACAACGTTCAGATTTAATTTATTTCCAAAATAAACTGAATAACTAAAGTATGTTTCTAAAATTTAAATAATAATTTAAATTTTTCTTAGATGTTTTTATTTTGATAAATATTATACATTCCTGCAAAGACATTTAATTTCTATTATTATGTCGAAAAATGTAAATTTAATTCTCAGAAGTTAGTTTCAAGCATAAAAATTGAGTATTTTAAAGAAATATATTTCTCAAAAAAATTTTAACATACAAATTAATTAAGAGTAATTTTAAACATTTTTTTAATGCAACAATGTATAATTTTACAACGCTATATCCCATGTTAAACAAAAGTACTTTTTTTTTCTGGCCGAATAACATAAAGAAATTTTAAATTTCAAATGAGAATTTCGTTCAATAAATGAGGAACACTGAAAAAAAGAAAATCTTTCAAAGGAGTTAGATAAATGTTATTAGTTTTTACAACAATTAAAATATATTTTTTTGAAATATGAAATTGAATGTTCTATATTTTTTTTTATATTTGAAATAAATATATATTTTTGCACAGCAAAGTATTAAGTTATGCTTACATTTCAGTTAACCCTTCTAACACTTAATTCTACTTTTCTTACACTTTCTCAGAAATATATTCATCAAAATTTACGCTGTATTTTTTAAAATCATTTTGGCAAAAAATCACATATTGACGAAACATGAACTCTTAAATAATTAATGCAAATCAATCGAGAGTCGCATTGGTTTACTCTAGAAGTTCCAAATTCTTTTTTCAATATGGTTTCTGAAATCTGAGCAGTGCATCACGGAATGTCTTGTTTAGTAGCTTTAAACCCTATGTGGCATTTAGTCTAATTACACTGGTTATCATAAATTAAGGAAAAATCACAAAAATAGCGATAACTCTTTCAAAAGTAAGCCAAACCGTGCAAAATTTGCATATGTTGTCCACTAAGAGTAGCTGAGTAAAATTGCAATATGCAAATTAGTGGCGCTGCACTCGGCTTACGTCATCTGCCTGGAGCATAAAAGTCCAAGTTTGAGAGAAAGCACACAAATTTTACTGTGATTGCGACATTGAAAATCTGAGATAGCCAATTCGTAATAATGACCTCTAGGCATCATTTGCCTGAAGANAGAATTTTAACTATATTGACGAAACTTAAAAAAGACTAGACGATCGAAGAAAAGCGATGGAATAAATCGAGCTGATGTATGGCGGTTTAAGAATATCATGAAGAACCTCATATCATGAAGAACCCGGGTTCGAATCCCACTTCGGATATGGGTGTAATTTACCTTTCGATAATATCTGTCCTTCTTATGATGTTGGGTCCACCAATATGATGCTCACGACAAGATGATTATATTAAACGTTATATACGCTAGGGCACTACGGTTGTTGCATCTTCCTTCCATTAAATTAAATTTTTATCTTGTGATAGATGGCGCAGTGTGCGCATCTGTAAGGATACATAGCTTTTCTCTTCAGTCTTTTGTTTGTTGTCGTTTCGTTAAGTTTAAATAAAAAACACTAAAACATATTGGCTCGCACTGATTCATTTCAAACCAATAGCCAAAAAGATCCCGCGATACAATATCTGGCGCCCAACGTGGGGCGCCAGATATTGTATTGAAGTTGTTATTTTTTTCGGAAAAAATAGAATGATGAAATATTACTGTAGTTTTGACAAAATAAATTTATGTGACGAGGTGAAGACAGTTATTACGTCAATTTGACTAAATTCTTGCTCAGATCATTTGCCAGGAAACGGTTTTATCAAAAACAAAGAAAGTTTCATGATATTTGAGTTTATAATTTTTACAGTGAACTCCAAGTTGTGTCTGACATTTATAATTTTAAAATAAATACAAACGTGTTTCGCATCGTAATTACAATAGATCTAAAAAATAATAATGAAACAATAAAAAAGATTTTAAAAAGTGTTTCACTCACTTGCAACTACAAACAGTTTTTCTTTGAAATATATTCCATTTCATAGAAATATTTTTGCACCTAAAAGAAACATTCTATGTATTTTAAAATTCTATGTAGTTTTCGCAGTAGCACAAAATAGACGCACGGATATGAAAAAGTATAAATATTTAATAAGTTATCTCTGCTTACGTTTTAGTAGCCAAAGATGTTCACCAAATTGCAGACAGTCTGGACAGAATTTATCGCAACCGATTGAAATCTGGCAGAATAAATAAAATGATAGCCTAGCAGAGACTAACAAAGGGTTCCTTTGCAATATTGAAACCTGCTACATATTCAGGTTGCGAATTTCATATTTACTAAGCAAAACGAAAACCTATTTCGTCAAATGTTTGCCCGTTTCTTTTTATATTAACAAGTCATGAACAAATGAAGAATTCTAAGCATTTTTGCATTTTTTTTCTTCAATTTACATATTTTCCCCGAATTTGGAAGTCATTTCTCTAAAAGCTAAGATTGTTGGAGACATCAATGATCAGCTAGTTTAACGTTTATTGTATGCTTTGCAATTCATAAAAACTTTACTTTTTGAAAAAAATAAAAAATATGAATTATTTAGCATCCAGTGACAAGTAGTTTTCTTTTCAGTTTTTAAATGGAGTTTTAGAAACAAAAGATATTTACATTTCGAAATTGAAAAAAAAACAATTAAGAATTACAAATTATTTGATCAAAATGAAACAATTAAATTATACTAAGGGTGTGATACAGATTTGTGGTAAAATTCTCCATTTAATTCGCAAATTTATCTTAGTTTTTATTACACATTAATTTTCAGATTATATTATAGCTTTATATTTTTCCTTCTATCCTAGCTGCATACATGTATTTTTAAAACTTTTTAAAAATTGATTTTTTTCCGCGAAATTGTAAATGTTAAGGCGAAAAAAAATATTCTAAGACGCAATGTCTTACGCAAAGTAAAATATTCTATCGCAAATATTAATTTATACACATAATTCAATTAATTTACTTTAAATTATCAGAAATGTAAAAAAAAAACTTTTATTATTACTCTAACTAGGCATAACTATATCAAATTTGTATAATTAGTTTTAAGAGAAAAAGATCAATCTTGAAATTTCATTTCTTTAAAGAAATAAAGTTCAGTCATTGCGGGTATAGAGATTTGTTTTAATAAAGTGAACCCCTCCCGATTATTTTTTTTCCATTTGCAGATTAGTAATAGCTGTAAATTGACTGTAAAATGCTTCGTTCTATAATCAGCTATTTTTTTCGTTTGTTTCTTTAATAGCAGATTAGTTGTATTTGTAAATAGTCTATAAAAAAAGTGTCTCAATATCTTTCGTTGGAACAAGAAAGTTCCCATTTTAATATAATTTCCTTGTCAACAGATGAATGAGTTTTTTATTTGAACAGTACTCTGTACTAGACAAATGATAAAGTTCTCTATACTAGAATACTCTATGGCAGCGGCATTTCTGATTAAAAATCATAATTCTGGTTAATGGAAACAAACTATGTGATATTTAAACCATTTATTTTGCGTATGGAATTGTTGTTATGGTAACGGCATACAGGAAATTCTGGTTTTCAAAATTATAGCTCTTATTACGACATATTTAGTAAAATATGCAAAACTTATTTTACATTTGAACTAATTAATAGTTTTCATGCCATGCTCTAAGGTATTACAAAAAATTAACGAACTTTGCCAGAACTACCAAATTTTATCACATATTATAAAGTAATATTTTATTGTTAATTTTTCCAAAATCATTACCAAAGCGCTTCAGTAAAAATTACCAAACTTCGCGATGTTCCTGTTGAGACAAAAACATACAAATTAAAATATTCTGGTAGTTCGGATCATATTTTTTTCCCATTAAATGTACTCATTCTTTTAGAACAAATAATACCCTCATTCATTATTCTAATTTTATTAAGCCCTTTTGCTAACTAAAGCTACTCTGTTGGGTAAATATCGGTGTACAATATTGATTTGAGTATGATTCTATGCTATCAATTATGCGTTTTAAGTGAGTTTTTAGATAGTATATTTTAATATTGAGTGTGTTTGAAAGGTTAGTTTATGAGACTTTACTAATATATTGGATAGATGATTTACCACAATATTGTATTCATACATTCAATTGCGAAACTCGTATTCATTTATATGTTTAATTAGTTAACTGCCTATCAATAATTTTAAATATAATTTGTTTTACTTGACTATTTATTTTACCTTCACGAAACTGATTTTTATTGTTTTGATACACTGTAAAATTTGGAATCAAATTACGGTATAAAATATCGGCGCTTTGGGTGATTCATTCTTAAAATCCATTTTTACCGTAAAATATTATAGCACAATTTTCACAGTAATACTTATTTAATTAGAATGTTTCCGTGATTTTATGTTAATTATAAGCATAAAAATTACGGCATATCAGGTTGTTTCATAACATGTTCCGGTAAAAATGAATTTACGGTAAAAAGTACTGGTACCCCGAGAACCGGTACTATTTGTCGTTTTATAGAGTGACAAAAAAGCTAGAACGTATTATTCCAAGTGTCAAAGTAGATAGTGGAGATTGATGGTAAATTTATCAAGTGTGTTACGCTATATTTTTCCAGTGATTAATTGTTATCATCACTTAATTTGGTAAAAATAGTAAAATATTGTGAATTTATTGAGTTTATTAAGCTTATTTAGATAGTCCTAAACTCATATGCCTGGAAATATACATTGACTTTATTATTCAAAGCAATGACAGTTTTTCCAATCTGAGTGCGGATTTTGTAGTCAACTAGAATAGTTTATGCAAATTCTGTAGGTTGATTACAGATTCTGTTTCCGTCCTGCACTGACTGACGTACTGACGTGATGTATCAGCGGTAGACGACCCATTGATTAGTATCTTCTTGCTACCTGGCTAACCGTGGAAGGTTTCAATTGTTTTCCCCTCCATGTAACGCAAAAGTAGATTTTTCCATCAAAATATCCTCTCTGAAAGCAAGTTAGTCCCAATGCTTGATCCATGAGTTGTCTTGTCTTCTGGGTTGGGTTCAAAATCACTAGGCAAAAGAATTAAATATTGCCAGTCGTTAAACTCATAGTTAAGTCAATACCAGTTATAAAATTAAATATAAAAACAAAGGGAATAAAGTACTGCAGTTTGACACTGACACTAGTAAAAATCTGAAGTACTTGAATAATTATTAAAATAATTATATGTAAAAATCATTTACTTCTTAATTGGAACTGTTTTACACCACAAAATAATCACCATTTACTATATTCTCCATTACAAATTCAAAATTGTATTAGTTTCTTATTCCGTAACTTCATTTACACGAATTAATTTAATTTTTTTGCTTTTTTAACAAGCTACAAAAATTGTACTTAATTTTTAAGTTTTTCTCTTTCAACAATCACTTTAAAGTCTTGTCCTAGAAAACTGTAATTTAAAAAGAAATTGTATTACTTTTATTAATCTAGAATAATGTAAATTATATAATATGAGCTAAAACGTGAATGATATCGTCACAATATACTGTTAAAGTAATGAGAGTTAGCAGTATGTCGATTTTCTTCTTCATTTTTGAAGTTAATGAAGTTATTTCATTGAGAAGCTAGTTTTTCACAATTTCTTTTCAGATTGCAAAAGTATACTTAAATATGTAGCTATACAATTAAACTGAGAACGTTTATATTTATAAAGTTTTAATACATATAAATATTAACTAAGGTACATAATACTCCAGTTCTTATATTGAATTTGTAGTTGATTTTTTTAAAAATAAAATACCAATATTCTACTACTGGGAGAAACGTAAATATTGCACAAGAAAAACATTATAAAAAGTATATTTGTATAAAAATTCAGAATTTAGTTTTAAATATTTTGTTTGTTCAAAAACTAGTTTAGTATTAAATATGCAGTTAATTCAAAAATGCATATTTAAATAAAAAAATTAATAATTTTAGCCATTTTTATATTTATGCTTACTTTAAACATGTCGGTTTTAGAATACTTGCTTTTCTGTAAACATTGGGTTTAGTTTATATAAAACAGTTAGTCTAGACATAAGTACGTGAGAGTCTGTACTGTGTAAAAATAACGAATCTTAAAACTTCTTTCAGTCTGTGTTTACCTAAGCTTATTTTTCTTAATTTTCATTTTAATTATAAATCTCTAGAGCATTATTGGACGTAATTGTATTCTTCGTTTAGAAACTTTATTTAGCAATTTTGCCACGATAAACAATACTATACATAAAACAAAAACTTCAAAAGCTTGTTGTATTTTACTTTTACAATATTTTTGCTGCGTCTTGTTGCTTGTTGAAGGGTAGAAGCTTGAGTCTTTAAATATTTGTGGTTATAATAGATTTTTATAAGATTTATCTATGTACAGTGAGTCAAAAAAACGAACCATCCTGAAAAACCTTTGACCTAATGATCGGATTTTCGCGTTCCAGGACTCAATCTGAATGGTTTGACGTGGTGCCCTCAAGTATGCTAAGCAAATGAAGCAGACAATATTTAAAGTTACGACATAAGACAGAAAAACGTACTTTCTTTTTATAAACATACTTTTTTTCAAGGGATTCAGATTTCTGATACCAAAAATATAGTGGAGAGCGATTTAAAGTTTGTACCCCTAAATGTTAATTTTACTTCTTACATTTTTCACCATATCTTGAGTACCATTTAAGCGAACTAAAAAAAAATTGCACACAGTTATAACTTCGTTTATCCAAAGAAATTCCATGAAAAGTTTAAAATTTAATAAAAATTTATTATTTTTTTATTATTTTATTAAGCAATAATCAAAAAAAGTTTGAATTGTAAGGTATACAACTTTTACATCATTTTAAAATATATAATTTTAAATGGAATAATTCAATGTTTGAGGGAAATTGGTTGAATGGTTCCTGAGAGATAGAATTTTTGAAAAGTCGTATACTAAAAATTTGATTTCTCAGGAACTATTCATCCAATTTTGCTCTTTATTTGTATTTTTCAATGTAAAATTACATAGTATAAAATTTTATAAAAAATTTGCACCTTAGAATTTAATATTGTTTGACTATTTTTAAATAAAATAATAAGTATTAAATGAAATTTATTTTTGTTTAGAATAATCTTTAATAAAGGAATTTTATAATTGTAGGCAAAAGTTTTTCTATGTGTTTAAAAATTTCTCGAGATCGGGGGTAAGAAACATTTGTTCGCTCTCCTGGTCAAACTACGAAGACCATATTTCCTGAATTGGTGCTACCTTCTATATTTTGAGGGTCAGAAATACTAATCCATAGTAAAAAGGCATGCTTATTCAGAGAGAGTACGTCTTTGCGTCTGATTTCGAAACTTAAAAAAAAGTGTGCACTAATTAATTAGCATATTTGAGGTCATCATTATTTTGGGTGGCCCGTTATTTTTCCTGGAACATTTTATGTGTATATAGGATAAATCAACAGAAATTAAGAGGAGGATACACTCTATCGTAAGCTACAAAAGTAATCTACGATGCTTTTTAGTTGATTTAACTTGCCTTGACCTTTAATATAACATAAACTTTAATCTACGACACTTATTAAGGTGATTTAACATAACTAGATTGTTTTTAGGCAAGATGTCCCCCTCTTTTTTGATTGATATTTCATAAGAATTTGGAAAATTTAAAACACCTAACAACAAAAAGTAGGGAATATAATGAGTCATTTTCCTTTCGCAGATTAAAAAAGTAATTAAATAATTTCTAATTCAAAAATAATTTTTCATTTATAACATGGGCTTAAAGGAAGAAGAAAGATTGCTTCAAATGTTTAATTAAAGTATTTTAAAGGTACTAATTTCAGATATGTCAGAGTATGGTGATTGTTTATCCACTATTCACGAGTCCCGCAGTGGACTGATCGTTAAGATACGATTCCCAGCAGATCACCGAAGTCAAGCATCACTGGCTACGGTCAGTGTGCGGGTGGGTGACCACTTGGATCAGTCTGCGTAGGGACCGAGGGTGTGCGGTATTGGTCCTCGTTAAACTGTGCTACCGTAAAGTGCTCGACTTCGCGCGCAGGTCGTCGGGCTACCGAAGCGGGGGTGCCATCCCCTCCGCAGAGATCAAAACTGTGATGGCATGTCTTCGGATCATGCTCAGGGATGTTTTCCAGACCGTGGCACAATAGCCCATTATGCAGCTCTAGTGCGACGCAAATTAACAACAACAACAACCACTACTTACGAGATAGTGGGATTTAGTTATTTATTTACGCACCTTAGGTATTATGTACTGTACGATTGCGTTAAGTATTTATTTACATTTTTTACGCTGTTTTCATTGTAAATGCAAAGAGCGGTCTAAAAACTTCTTTCAGTTTGAAAACAGAAAGCCTAATTTTACGGAAGACTGCAATAATATACATCGATTCTTATAGCTGTATTTAACCTATTACACTTACACTTCAGAGAGGTTAGCAGAAGAGCAAGTAAAACAGCATTATATTATTTGGGTCTCCATTGCCGCAGAGTGTTATCATTCTGCAAAATGTTTAGTAGCGCAAATGTAATGTGTTTAAAATTTTGTACCGTATTTCCTCATTTTTATGCAATCTGTTTAGGAATTTGTCAAGAGACAATCAATTATTTGCATTAAGCACGCACACGATCCTATAAATCTAAGCCAAATATATTTATTTACTGTTATTCATCCATGATTAAGCTTTGATTTGAACCCACTACCTCCATTTTAAATAGTGATTGGAGGAAAGACGTGACTGGTGCGAAAATAATTAAAAGGGTTATTATTAATCCTAGATTTTTTTTTATTTATTGTTACACATACATGTAAAGACTTATATGCTCATTACAAAATATCATTTATAAGCCCTTCCCAAATTTAAAAAAAATATTGATCAAATTAATGAAAAGCATTGCAAAGATGGATTTTCGCAACGTGCAGGCATTTAATTCGAATAATAGAATGCCTCAAACTGCATGTGGGGGCAGTTTTTCTCTACATTGTGTTATCGGCATATCGACTTGGCAAGAACATATTTACCCAGCTTTGAAATGAACACGCAATCCTGCGTATGTGTGCGTAACCATAAATTAATACATAGATGCATAAATAGTAGGTTTTGAACTAGCTAACTCTACTAGTGCGAAAATAATTAAAAGGGTTATTATTAATCCTAGATTTTTTTTATTTATTGTTACACATACATGTAAAGACTTATATGCTCATTACAAAATATCATTTATAAGCCCTTCTCAAATTTAAAAAAATATTGATCAAATTAATGAAAAGCATTGCAAGGATGGATTTTCGCAACGCGCAGGCATTTAGTTCGAATAATAGCATGCCTCAAACTGCATGTGGCGGCAGTTTTTCTCTACATTGTGTTATTGGCATATCGACTTGGCAAGAACATATTTACCCAGCTTTGAAATGAACACGCAATCCTGCGTACGTGTGCGTAACCATAAATTAATACATAGATGCATAAATAGTGGGTTTTGAACTAGCTAACTCTACGCCTCCATTTTAGGATGTTGGAAAAGCCCTGATGTGATCATTTTATTTACCTGATGTAGTGTTTATTTAGTAACAGTTAAGCTACTGATTCAGCACAACATTATCCACTCATTTGTACGTTTATTGTTGCTGTTTTTGCTCATTTACGTCGCACTAGAGCTATTGGCGACGGTCTGGGAAACATCCCTGAGGATCATCCAAAGACATGCCATCACAATTTTGATCCTCTGCAGAGGGGACGGCACCGTGCTTCGGTAGCCCAACGACCTGCAAGCGAAGTCGAGCACTTTACGATAGAACAGTTTAACGAGGACCAATACCGCACACCCTCGGTCCCTACGCAGACTGATCCAAGTGGTCACCCACCCTCACACTGACCGCAGCCAGTGATTCTTGACTTCGGTGATCTGCTGGGAACCGTGTCTTAATAATCAGTTCACTGCGGGACCTTGCACGTTTACAAATGTAATTTTTTAAATAAATATAAATGTTAGTAGATGTTAAATTACAGCGGGAAAAATATTCGGACGTGCGGCAAAGTTAGAGGTTAATACAGCAGGTAGCCATGTACTTTATGTACGTCACACTTGACCTGAACACTGGGCTATTGGAGACGGTCCATGACATCACAAATTTTACGAGGCCAATTCCTCAATTTAGACATAGATTTGAAGAGGAAGGAAATTTTCTCCAGATTCCTATACCCATGGTACTGCTCAGCAATCGACAGCAGCACTTTCGATTCCACAGATTTTGAGCGTGCGTATATCGCATGCACTCGGTGGGTCTTAGCAACGTCGATAATCGAATTCCGGACTCGCTGGGCTTGATCTGATTTTTTAACCACTGAGTTACCAGGACCCATCAATAAAATTGACATTATCGGGTCATCTCAAACTATACTAGCTCTGTTAAAATTACAGACTTTTGCTTAAAATTACCTAATTT
This sequence comes from Parasteatoda tepidariorum, assembly GCF_043381705.1. NCBI lineage: Eukaryota > Metazoa > Arthropoda > Arachnida > Araneae > Theridiidae > Parasteatoda > Parasteatoda tepidariorum. Next base: position 29,154,832 of record NC_092208.1, on the reverse strand, counting down.
CAACGTATTTACTACCAGAGAACATGGTTGTTAAAACTACCATTCAATATTAATTTAAAAAAAATTCGTTACCGAAGTGCTTCGTTAAAAATTACCTTTTTTCTTAGTTTTCCCAAAACGTACGGTAAATTTGACCCTACTCTGGTACTTTTGACCATACTTTCTTTCCCAAGTGCATCAAAAAAAAAAGGGCCAACAATATTTGAAAGACAAAACCTTGCATTTTAAAAACTGGCAAATACGCATTCGTTAAATACCATTTATATTAGTATAGGCAGTTATTATTTGAAGATATCAATTCATATATTCGCGAAACAAATACTTCTTATTTCACCAATCCCAAAATCTTTATAAGCACTTTGACGCAAAATGCTTTAGGTTGCAAAGAAAATATTTCCTTCAAAAATATTTGAACAGCGTTTCACATTCTACTGACAAACTATCACAACTCCAATCTGGTTTTCCGCGTCCCGAAAATTACGAATACGTCAATCATGAGGTTGTTCTTCGGCGACAATTACGGCCACACATTATCAGCAACTTGAAAAGAAACCTTTCTTGCAAGACGTGGTTTTCGTGGCCGTGACGGTTTCTGTTGTTCTAAACTTAGGAAATGACTAGAACCAGCGCCATCTCTTGGTGAAGCATCGCGATCAATATCGCTATTGCAAAAAGACGGCGAGAGACTGGATTGTAGGGTAGGGAATCTCAACATTATGGTCTGTGGTATACTGGCGGATAACAGCGATAGTGCAATACCGGCAGTTTCTATATTGCTCGTGGATGACTATTTTATAAAAGTGTTTTGATTTTTTGCTGCAAGAATAATAACCATTTTGGAATTACGTTTAAAATGTGGTGTCAAGAAATAATGTGTGCGTGAATTGGAAGATTAGAATATTTTTTAAGAGTGATATTGGATTGCGAGGAATTCCATGTGCCAATTCCAATTAAGGATCTAAGTATTCGGATGAGAATATAAATATTTCTCGACATTCATATAGGTGTATAGTTGACTAGTATACCAAAAAAAATTTGGTGAGTTGAAATTTACAAGATTATAAAGAAAATATTTAAGTCTATATTTTAAAAATATTTTTAAAATTAAATTTAAAAAATAGACTATCAAAATATGATTGAAAACTTCTTAACCATAACTCGATATAATGTGTTCTTCAATTGTCTTTAAAGCTTATTTTTTAAAGATTATTCAATAACAGATTTTTGGATATTGTAAATATTCCGTAAATGATTTTAAACAATTTTAAGAAAATATGTGATATATTAGGGAAATATAATATCTCTATATCAGAAAAGAAAAGTTTCTTTTTTATTTATTCATAACTATTGTATTAGGAATAATGCCGAAACTTGAATTTTTGAGAAACATCAAATATTTAAAATAAAAATTCTAATAGGAAAATAATTTATGACAAAACATCATATTGATATTCAGCATAGAAGTATGATTAAGTGAAATAGTTTTGTGTACATTTTCAAAAATCTACACACATTAAAAAACGTGAATGATTTGAATTAAACTGCAGATTAATTAAAAAAAATAATAATTATGAAAAGTACAAAATAATTAATTGTAACATCGCTCTGTGAATCGATAGTTATTCACAAATTTATTATTAATCAGCATTGGGAATCAAGTTAATATCGTAAATCTGAAGTAGATATAATACTATTATCAGAGTTTCCTTTTCTTGCTATTCATATTATCTTATGATCTTTAATACTCAATACTAGATAAGCTAAAAAGATTTGTTAATAAATTAGAAATTACATGCTAAAAAAATCTGTTGAAATAGAAGACATTTTTTAATTTCTGTTATTTTAATATACATTTGTAGGAGTTTCCCTGCTTTTTTTCTGCGAACAAAAAAAAAATTTGAAAATTTAATAACAGACATTCAAATATTTTTCTTTGAAAAAATATATTGCTTTTTTAAAAAAATCTTTTAAATAAATCTCTAAATATGTGCAGAGATACGAGTAGGTAAATTATGTATTAGTCTTCTTTACAGAGACACATTTTGACATTTAATAATACAACCTTCAGAAATATTGATAATCAAGATAGAAAAGAAAGGACATGAAGAATTAATTTATAGTGGTTTGCGTCAAATATTCTTATCGAAATAACTCGTTCGTTGGATCAAAGTTGTTTGCCGCGTAATCGGAAAACGTTTACTAATCTATAATTCAATAAGTAGTGCTTTGTTTATGGAAACAAAATTACTAGCACGGTGGAATTCTTAAATCCCTGTTTTAAAAAGAAGTTGTTTTCACAAATAAAAGAATGCTTGCCTTCATTTCTCAAACTATGGCATTTTTAAAATATCCAATTTTGTCAAGGACTAAAACGCTTAGTAAATAAGGTTTTTCATAGATTTTCTTTTATGGATTTTGCGTGGAAGCTTCTTTCTCATTTTGTCTACCGAATGATTCATTGATTATTATTAAATTTAGTTGACATTTTCACTCAAATATAATAAAATTAATCAATGCGTCTAGCACTATTTGATTTTATTAATTTTAAGTAAAGAAACAATGCAAAATTCGAATTTTAATGATTTATTAATCGTATTAAATTAGGAAATAAAAAATAGTTATAATATAAATTCCAATGTGTGATAAAATCTAATCTTTGTCTTATAACATCTGAGACATAAAAGACAACTGATGAGAACGAGATTTTACTTAAATTTATATGTTTGAATAAGCATACTTGCTGAATATGATTTATAGTTTATTTGCTTGAGACACAAAACTCAGAAAACACAATTCTTAACAATTTTATTCAATATTTTATTTATGAAAATATATATTGATTTTTGAATTAAATGATTTTGTTTCTGCAAATCGGAATAAAACTAAATAAAAAATGTTACTGTATTTCTCATTATGTAATGCTAAGAGTTATATAAAAGGTAATTGTGCATGCTTTGAAAATTTAAATTGCCTAAATTGGAACTTATACAGTAATTTGAAAGCTATTGTTTTTAAAAAATTCATGGAATTAAATATATTTATTGACCCAAAAATTCAGATTTTTCTTTATTATTTTGATTATTGTTCCTGTGATTATTAACACTAAATAATTAAAAGTTATAAAATCAATAATAAAATTATCACTTAAAAAATTTAAAAATCTATGGGCAATTAAAATTTTTTCATTATTATTTTCTTTTCACGATTCAAAACGTCTCAATTACGTTTCAGATTAAAAATGCAAAATTCTCTGAAAATATTTAATAAACGTTGAATTATTTTTGAAGTATAATTTTGCAAAAGTTTAATATTTTTTCTCAATAGAGTATTTTTTAGTATATTTTGATATTATTTGAAAAGCGGGTTGGCAATTTTGAGAGAATATTTCAGAAAATCTTCAATCATGACAGAGGAAATACAGGAGTTTTTAAAACAATGCTTTTAGAACATGAAAATGATTCTGAAATTTCTCTTTGAAATTTGCGAAATTTTGGTTTGTTATAAATAGATATTAGTAAATGTAATGTTTGCTGTTTGTAAGATCACCTTAGATTTATTCAGTAGCTTTACTTTCCTTAAAATTATGATGAATGCAACCGAAAATTCCATGATAATTTTACCTTTGATCTGCAAAGTTGATCCTTTCTACTCTTGTTATACAGTACTTAATAATATACAATAATACTGTTATTAGTGACATATAGTATTATATATTACTATAAGATACTTAAGTACTCTACATTTAGAAAAAACTAATTCTTTATTTACGTTTAAGTGTAAATTTAAGTTTCATTAATAATTTCAAAATTAAAATGGTTCTTAATTAGTTTTTATTATGGTCAATATCTTTTGTACGCTTTTAATTCACGCAAAACAATTCAGAAGTATTTAATTAATATGTAGAGGTAGGCGAGTTATTTGTTACAATGTTTACTGAAAATAGCCCTTTAACTGATGCTTTTAAAAGAATTAATAAAATTCTCTAAATGACTGTCATTTATATATGAAAAAAAATTAAGAGCTGTTTAAGCCATAAATATTTCAAATATAATTTAAAGTTTAACAATGCCAAATGATTTCTAGTTTATGTTTTTGGATTGGAAAGCCTGAACGGAAATTTTATGATTCATCAATTCATTATATTTTACCTTGAAAACTTAATTATACACCAGAATTATTAGGGAATATAAAAAATATATATTTTTAACATTCAAAGACGAAAGAATTATATTTTACTTTCCATTTAAATTACTCAACTTAATAAACCTAATTCCATTCGTTATTTTTGTTACAATTAGCAACAAATATAAATTAAAAACTTTAAATGAAAATATTGAAATGGACCTAAATATAAGATCTAAATGTGCACTTTCATATATAATACTACCAAATTCATAGCCAAATTTGTTTTAAAAAGTCAGAATTCTGAGCTTTTTTAATTTTCTGATCTTCTCGCAGAATTCTCGAATTTTTCTCAAATTCTAATTACTTTTTCCTTTTTTCTAATTTTTTTCTGAATTCTAATGACTTTAGAGAAATTTTTATATTTTATTTTTAATAAAATGCATCGAGTAAATACTAATTTTAATCTCACTTGCAGTCGTAGAGTGAAAAATTTAAATACAATAAAGACAAACTCCTTTTTCTTCCAACAAATGATATTACTATAGGTCGGCAAATCAAGTACGCAATAAAAATAATAGGGCAACAATTTGTCCTAAAGTTTTACCATATACAACAATAAGCGACAATACAGAGAGAAGCATTAAAAAAGGCTGTGGAAATTATCCAATTTAAAATAATTTTAACTGATATTTAGCTAATTTAAAATAGAAATTTGAACCTTCAATTAATAATGATATCAGATTCATGTCTTAAATTTATTTCAAGAAATTTCCTCAAAATTTTCTCAATTGTTTGAACTACCTACTCTCAAAATTTATAAATTTTTTCTCAAATTTCAATTATTAATTACGTTATTTAATTGCTTTCTTTCTAAATTATATATACTTTTATTTTCTAAAATTCTAATTACATTTGAATATATTTCATATTTCACTTACACTTTCAATCATTGAGTGAAAAACATAAATACAAAAAAAATGTCATAAACCTTTTTTTTCAACAAATGACATTGTTTTTGCTCGGAAAAACAATTATATAGCAGAGACATTAGGACAGTAAATTTTAATTTGGCTGAATGTGTTCTTCCTGCCACATACAGCAATACAGAATAAAGCATTAAAGAAATCCGTAGAAGTTCTATAATTTTAATGGATATTTTGCTAATTACTTACTAGCTAATTTAAAATCAAAATTTGTGGTTTCAGTTAATAATGATTTCAAATTCATGGCCTAAATTTATTTTAAGAATTTTCCTCAGAATTCTGAATTTTCTCAATTTTTTTAACTATCTTATCTCAGAATTCACACATATTTTCTCAAATTTTAATTATTAGTTATGTTATTTAATTACCTTTTCTAAAATTCTAATTACTTTTGAATAAATTTCATTTTTTACTCACACAGAATTTTTCACTTTCAGTCGTAGAGTCAAAATGATAAATACGAAGAAAAAATAACGCCTCTTAAACCCCTTTTTTCAACAAATGACACTACTATTGCTCGGAAAGACAATTATTTAGCAGAAACATTAGGACAATAAATTTTAATTTGGCCCATTGTTTTCTTCCCGCTATATACAACAATACAGAATGAAGCATTAAAAAAGGCAGTGGAAGTTCTCTAATTTAAAATAATTTTAATGGATATTTTGGTAGTTACTTGCAAACTAATTTAAAATCAAAATTTGTACTTTCAATTAATAATGTCAGATTCATGGCCTAATCTTATTTTTAAGGATTTTCCTCAGAATTCTGAACTTACTCAATTTTTTGAACTATCTACTCTCATTTTTCCGAAATTTTAATTAGCAATTACTTTTTTTTAATTACTTTTTTCTATGAATTCTAATTATTTTTAAATAAATTTCAGATTTTATTTACACAGAATTTCTCATTTCCTGCCGTAGAGTAAGAAACCTAAATACAAAAAATTGCCATAAACTCTTTTTTTTCAACAAATGACATTACTATAGCTCGGAAAAACAATTATACAGCAGAAACATTAGGGCAGTAAATTTTAATTTGGCCTAATGTTTTCTTTCTGCCATATGCAACAATACAGAATAAAGCATTAAAAAAGGCCGTGGAAGTTCTCTAATTTAAAATAATTTTAATGGATATTTTGCTAATTACTCACAGGCAAGTAGAAGAAACGCAGAAAGAAGACACTGCGAGTGAAATTAACATTTCTGCTGTCCTGATGAACCGCAACAGAATGCATGAAATTCTAACACTTTGAAAAAAGAAGAAAGTCCACCCTTATTTGTTACAGTTTATATTTTACTCTCAACGCTTCATTCTTTCTGAGCAGTTTTTTTTTACGTAGAAACTCCCAAGATATTAAATAAGCAGAAGCGAGTAAAGTGTTCTGTGCCAAGGGAATGGATGTTGTTTCTTTGTAAGATACTGTCCAGTTCTTTTTACTTAAGTGATAAACTTTTTGGCACACTTATGAGGATTAATTCTCTAATAAATAATTTTTCTTCGAAAATAAAAAATCTTATCTAAACATTTGCAACTGGGAAAAAGAAAAAAAATCTCTGAGTATGGTGTATTTAATTATCAAAGTGATTGGAACAGAATTCCGTTGATACCTTCACGGATAGATTTAGAGCAAAATTTAATGTATATTTAAAGTTATTTTAGCGAATACAGTTTCATTCAGGATTAATTCTCTAATAAATAATTCTTCTTAGAAAATAAAAAATCTTATTTAAACATTTGCAACTGGAGAAAAGAAGAAAAAATCTCTGAGTATGGTGTATTTAATTATCAAAGTGATTGGAACAGTGTTCCACTGATACCTTCACGGATAGATTTAGAGCAAAATTTAATGTATGTTTAAAGTTATTTTAGCGATTACAGTTTCATATTGATATTGTGTGTTTATCATATTATATATTATAACCATCATTTTATTGTCCATTTCTCTTTACATTGTCCTTAATTAATAAGAATGTCTAAAATATTACGATATTAAATCAGCAACAGCTAATAAATGTCGCATGCTAAGTGAATCAGTGATAAAACCAATAAACAAATTTTAAAATGTCGATATCAAATTCATTTTCTAGGATAATTGAAATATGCCCAATTCACAATATGCAAAACAATTGACTGTAAAAAACGAATACCCAAATTTCAAGAAACTTTCTACGTTTTTGACAAAAAAAAATTCTAGTATATGCCCTGAGCGAAACTTTCGACAAAATGACGAAATAACTATCGTCTCTTTTGGTTGAAACTAATTTCGTCGTAATTACAGAAATATTCAGCTATTTTTTTTCGAAATAAAAAAAACCCACGTAGCCCATGTTGGAGGGGAGTTAACGACAATGTCAACCTTCATCTATGAAAAGTAAACTATGAACTGGTAACCTTTTTAAATGAATAATATGGCATTATGTGGAGGTTGTAAAATACCCCGGATCATATTGCCAAATTTATTACTGCTGATAATTAATCTTAAAAATACGGTATATCAGATTCTTTTGTATTGTAAAATATATCGATGAAAATGGATTTTTGTGGTAAAAAATACCGTCATACAGTAAGCCAATACATTTTATACAGTGTGACAGGTAACAAAATTAAAGCAGAGTAAGAATTATACCTGATATAAAAGTGAAATATTGATAACAAGTAGCAAAGAAAGAAATAATATTTTTAATAGTAACATAGTTTAATCCCTTTGCGAGTTGACTGAACTCTTCTAATCCTATACTTAAAAATTTATACATAATATGATTTTCAGAAACTTTAAAAACATATGTTTTTCTAAAATAATACTTCTAGTGAAAATATGTTCCTGGACTTTTATGTTTCTATGAAAATCTTTCACATGAAGCTTTACCAAAACATAAGAAATTACCCAATCTCATGTCTCAACCAAATACATATAGAGAGCAATGATGCTATAAATCATGAAACGACTCAATATTTTTCCATTTGCTGAATGTGATATGAAATATTTTTAAACAATGTTTTCATTCTACTGAATATTGGACATAAAAATATGTTCTGCAGAAACTGAAAAATGTTTGCTTCTCCAGTAGTTGTGATACTGATAATTTATGTATTCTCCAGCTGGTTTTTACCTTATTTATTTTTGAAGTAGATGCGCCAAATGTAAAGAATAAGGATATAAACACAAATTTTTATGTAATTAAAATTGCTATAACGTTTCAATCTTTTGTTTTATTTGATATAAAAAATCTTTTGGACAATAAACTGTAAAATATTTGCTTAGTACGTTCTTTTAATGTGGGAGTTTATAAGATTTCCTTTTTAGTGATAAGAAAAATTTGTGCTAGAATGGTTAAGAACGAATATTAGAACACTTTAGTTGCGCGTAAAAAGAAGTTTTATGGTTAAAATATTTTCTCATAGTCATTCCGCAAAAATTCCGTTTAGAGTTTGACTGAAAAGATTAGAATTTTTTAGAATACGCTTTTAAAGAATTCTAGTACTATTTGAAATGTTTCTTACTTGATTAAAAAATTGGAAAACATAGTAAAAGAAACAAGAGATTAAATTCTGGATACTTGTATAATATAAATATTAAATATACTACTCTAAGATTAATATAGTTTGGTTTCGATATATAAAACTTTTATGATAATGTCTGCAAATTTTAATTTTTTTAAATTACGTGAAAAAAATTTTACTCATTTTATAAATAAATAAAATCACGAATTCTCTGTTCAATAAAAATGTCTTTTTTTTAAGAAATTGCTTTTTATTTATCCTGAAATATTCTTCAGAAATATACATTTTTTCGCAAAGATATGCAAATTGAGTTTAGCAGATTCAGTTTAACTGTATGAACTGTATTTTTTCAATAATAAATTTTTATTTTTGAGTGAAACAGAAAAAATTTTGCTAGTTATAAAATAAAAATATTTTTATAACTGGTAGGAATTAACCATGATTATGAAACACGCTTTAATAAAAGCGAAATAGTTTTAAAGTAAGCAAGAAATGTTTTAAGGACTGTGCCTTATTATGTTTATTATATACGAGATACGCGTATTGAAAAAAAAAAGAATAGTGTTCTTATAAATTTATTTAAGTAATGAAATTTCTTGTTCACATTTTTAATAATGAACGTATTTTTTATTTTATTTTAATAACAACTATTAAAGAATTATAACTAATAAATTAAATTAAGATCAAAACTAGCATTAAAAATACATTTTTCTTTATTAATAAAAATTTTTTTAAGTATTTCAGCATTCATAATAATTTTTTATTTCAGAATTTACAATAAATACTGGGCAGGGATGGCCTGGTTAATAGGGGATTGGGCCTTTGTCCAACAGGTCGTGAGTTCGATATCCTTTGGCCAAAGACTCCCCGTGTAGTAAATAGTGACTGGTACAGGTAAAATCTGTCTGGTCACAAAGGCCTCTCGGTTATCACAAATAATACCTCTGGCGGTACTGAATTGAATACTGAATCTCTGGTTCAGGTCAAAATTACGATCCGTGGATGAATTGATGTATGAATAGGTCCACCTATAAATGAGATGTGACGTATGTGCGTGGTAAAAGTTGAATTCGTTCTCATAGATGGCATACTCGAAAACAAAAACAAGCCTCCCTTCGTCTTAATGGCATATGGCGACAGCAACAATAAAATAATATTGTATTTTTACTTTTATTTCATGAATTTATTTTTAAATGTTTTCTTCGTTTGCTTTTACTTTGCTTAAAAACCTTCTTTCTGTTTTTCTCAAGTTAAGATCATTAATAAACCACTTCACCGTCTTGTTTCGACAAATAATCATTCAAGAGCATTTAGTAATATTCTAGAGTTATTCCTTCACTTTACCATTTACATTCAGATGACAAGGTGACTAAGTATTTCCGTAGTTTCAACATAAACCTGAAATATTAATGATGATGGGAAATATATGGTTAGTCTAGCAACATTTTTCACATATTTCGGATGCAAATGTCGTATGCTGTCTCAGATTTCATACCAATTTCAATTTGTTTTCAAGATTTCATATTTTAAGCTACTCGGCAATTTTTTTAAATATCTTCAGATGACAGAATAGGAAGCTTTGTGCCAAGATATTCAAAAATCGTATATTTATGTAAAAATATTGTCTCGAAAATGTCGTTAAAAGGTGGTGTGAAAGTGACAAATATTTTTTAATTTTTGTTGTAGAAGAAAAACTTTTAGTATTTTAAAGTTGAAAAAAATAAAAGCCGGAAACATATATAAAAAATGGAAGTTTAGAAATAAAGTGAGTGATAAAATAACTTTGTAAAATATGTTTACAAAATACGTTCATATGTAGAGTAAATATATATAATAATTTCAAAAGAGGAGTATATATAGACAAAATATCTTAAGATAAGGTTTAATTAGTGAGATAAGATTATGATTATTTCTCTTTCCATTTTTTTAAAGAGAGAACATACACATCTTGTAATATTTCCATTTTAATTGGAATTTCGCTAATAAGAGTTTCATCTATATTTTAGTCCAGCTTCCACTAATGTTACATAATTAAAAAACAACTGCAGTAATCGAAAATTTTAACAATCGCTGTAGTTACATTATATTTTTGGAATAAATGAATGAATCTTTATGAGAAAAGCACAAAAATTGAGAATTAGTTTTTCGCAAATTATGTTTGTTGTTTAACTATTAGGTATTTTAAAATTATGTACCTATTTTATAAAATAACACTATTTAAGCCTAAAACACACTACAAAATTCAATGTTTTTTTTTCAGTGACTTTCATTTTTTAAAAAGAAAAACTTGAAAAAGCATTTTTAAAACATTTATATAAGGATAATAATTTAGTATTGACTGGTTACAAATCCAAAAGACTTTTACTTGCATCCTCGTATTTCGCCGCAAGTGACAAATTTTTTATAGATATTTTCAAATTTTGAATAAATTTAAGTACAACTATTTCTTTTGATCTTGCAATTTTCTTTTTACCTTATGTTCTTTATCTACTTTCTGAAAATGTCTGCACATTGAAAATTGGAGAGTATTTTTACTTGAATAATAATTTTTTTTTCAAATTTCTATTAAATGGGAAAAAAGTTCTTTTGATATGCTAATATTTATTATATATACATATGTAGATATATTTTATTTAAAATAAATATTATACAGGGTGATTCTAGAAAGATGGGCAAAATTTTAGGAAGTGATAGTGCACACCCAAGCAAACAATTTTTATCGAAGAATGCATGGTCGAAAACAAAACGCAAAGGTGCTGGCTCATTTGTAAAGTTGTTTGATGCGAACGTGAAAGCTCCATTCCTGTTGCGTTACTTGTAGCCAAGCTTTCGGCCGCTGCAGGGAAAGTTTGTGACACGCTTGGTGTGTTTCAGAATGCTCGCCTATCTTTTCTTCGCCGTTGTACTGCATGCATAGCGGCCACCGGGCACTGTTTTGAACGCTTATTGTAATCACATGCCATTAAATTTGCTTTTACACTGAAGAGCCAAAAAAACTGGTACACCTGCCTAATATCGTGCAGGGAAGAATGTATGGAAAGCCCATATCGATGATGTTTCGTTGACTGGTTCGCACGCTGGCACTTTTGTTGATGGCCCAGCATTGGAATCTCCTGCAATTTGTGGAAGGGTTGCACGTCTGTCACGTTTAATGATTCTCGTCAATCGTCGTTGATCTCGTTCTTGCATGATCTTTTTCCGACCCCCAGAGATGTCATAGATTTGATGTTTTACCGGATTTCTGACACTCACGGTATACTCGTGAAATGATCGTACGTGAAAATCCAAATTTCATTGCTATCTCGGAGATGCTATGGCCCATCTCCCACTCGCCGACTATAACGCCACGTTCAAACTCACTTAAATCTGTATAACCAGGCATTGTAGCAGCAGTAACCGATCTAAAAACTGTGCTAGACACTCGTTGTCTTATATACGCGTTGCCGATTGCTGGGCTGTAATTTGATTGGCCCCATACCCCTCTATTTGCATACTCATGCCTGTACCAGTTTTTTTGGCTATTCAGTGTATAACTTAACTTTATCGTTCTTTGTGTGTTTTTGCCTCATATAAGAACATAAACTTTGACGCCCTCCAGCGGTTTTGCGCTTTGTCTTCGAACATGCATTCTTTGATAAAAATTGTTTGCTTGGGTGTGTACTATCACTTCCTAAAATTTTGCCCATCTTTTTAGAATCACCCTGTATATTATNTATATATATATATATATATATATATATATATATATATATATATATATATATATATATATATATATATATATATATATATGTTACTGTGGATGACCAAAATTGGTTGTTGACTTCCACCGGTGAATGTTGACAGTCGCATAGTGTTTTTGGTAAATGTCCGAAATGTATGCTAAGGTTAGTTAAGTCCACTGCCCAGTTTGCATTTTACCGGTAGTCTGAACATTGATGTTTCTCCTAATCTATCCTCAGCAGACATTAAAATATAGAATAATAATATCAACCAGTAAATTAATTTCAAATCGGATATAATAGATATTTCGAACATTCACCAAACGACTATATGATTGTTGATATTCAGCGGTGAAAGTCGGAATTCTCTTGCTTTTGGTCATTCACGGTAGCATATGTATCGATATACACTAAAGTATTTGTACAAAGATAAAAATAACTTATCATTTTGTCATTAATAAACCTATAAATAATTAGATAAACTTCATTTATAACATTTTATAACATTTCAACATGATATGGACGTAAAATATTATTATTTCTTTTAACGTAGATTAACTTATATTTTGCACAAATCGATGAGATCCCCTTAGCACGTATCACAGCTTTGCAATTCTAAGGCATTCGAGGTACTAAATCTTGCAATGTTTCGTTACAAAGTGTTTATATTCATCAATAAAATTCCAAAATTAAATGTAAACTGAGATTTAATTTAATGTTATGTTATAGCTCATGTACAATATACAAGTAACACACACTATGTATATTATTTAACATAAGAACTTCTTACGTAGTGATGTTTTCAATAAAATGAATCTATTTTAGAAGACAAAACTCTTGCTGTGTCTACAAAAGCTAAATAGATATTTTATTTGTAGCAGTTCAAATATTACATTGGAGAAAAAGTATGGGTTTGAACAATCGGAATTTGGCAAAATTTAGTTTCTGGTTTGAATGGAACACCAAACAGCTCGATAATTTTTAGAGTAGAGCTTTATCAACGAGTTTGGTAACATTAACAATAAAGTATGATTTTATAATATGTGATGTAATTTGGTAAATGTGGTAAAATTTAGTTATTTTATAATGATACTTTAAAGAGTGGCATAAAAACCATTTATTCTGCTAATATTTCTTTTTATCTAGGTATATTTTTACGAAATGTATGTTATTAAAAGGTATAATTTAAAAATCAATATTTCCGAAAAATCATTACCAAAAAAAAGACAAAATTTCCAAATTAATGCTTTAAATTCTAATCATTTGGAATTTTTATAAATTTTAGCTTCGTTAAGAAGAAAACTGTAATTACGATTCAGTGCGGTAATTATAAAAGACTTTTTTTTTCCTCCATGTACGATTTGCTTACTCGGGGAAAAAGTTTTGCAAAATTATAATTTATTTTGTAGAATTTGGTTTTTCATTTAATACCCAAAAAAAAAACGGTTGTATGATCAAAAACCCATTTTGGCTTATGTGTTAGGATTTTTTTAAATATTTTTTTTAAAAATTCCTGATGTATTTACCAGTTTGCATTTGGCAAAATGAAAAGCAGGAGACAGAAAAGTAGACTAAAATCTTAAAACATGCATAAAATTGTATTTAATTTTCCTTCTAAGAAATATTGAAACATACTATGTTTTATTTGAAGAAATATGTTTTTTGAAAGAGCGCAACAAATACAGCTTAACGTACTTTCTTTTTATGAAATAAAAAAGTTAATTTTCAAACCTTTAACCACGAAATGCATGCCATTCAACGAATTTCTATTTCCTAAAACCTCTACTTTTTATATTACATCATTTATAAAATAAAGTAAGAATCCATGATCATCAACTTTAAAAAAACGCCCAATGTTCAGCAATAATTCATGCTGGCATTAGGAGATTTGCTTGCGTAATGGCATGAAACGAACTTTTTTTTTTCACTCATCGATAGATGTTTTGCATTTCTTACAGCTAAAATGAAAGAAACTATTTAAAGGCTTTGAAAAAAAATGAATAAACTAAATGAATAAACTAAATGTAAAAGAATTTTTTTTCTTAGCAGATTTTCCGATTTCTTGATTTTTCAATTTAACTCGGATCCAAGTTTATTGCAATTGCAACTATGTTTGCGTTTCATTTGAGGTAGGCTTCTGTGAGTTTACTTTTCGTAAACTTTTGTATTGATTTCGTTGATGACTTCTTTCAGAAATAAGAATAAAAATTTATTTTTCGCCACAAATTTTTGTTATCTCTATTACCTAATACGGTAAAAATATGCTACGTTTCAATGTAAGAGAAATTTCAAAAACGTGCTTATGCATGAAACTGCTTTGTATATGTATATATANTTGCTCCGCATTGTATAGATTTTCTTTCGTACTTTGTTCTGTGATTTCTTTACATTTTCTTTTCTTTTTTTTTGCTTAATATGTTTTATTTCGCACATATTTTTTACTTAATGTGTTCTATTTTCGTTTCAATTTTTTGAGTGCTCCTCACACTATTGTATTGATATATTTTGCTTTGGCTATATTGATACAATATTAGAAAGCACTCCTCTTGCGGATATAATCGTGTAAGCTGATGAAGAGATATATTTCCTTTATTTTCTCAATTTTGTTAAATATATATATATATATATATTAAACAAAATTGAGAAAATAAAGGAAATATATCTCTTCATCAGCTTACACGATTATATCCGCAAGAGGAGTGCTTTCTAATATTGTATCAATATAGCCAAAGCAAAATATATCAATACAATAGTGTGAGGAGCACTCAAAAAATTGAAACGAAAATAGAACACATTAAGTAAAAAATATGTGCGAAATAAAACATATTAAGCAAAAAAAAAGAAAAGAAAATGTAAAGAAATCACAGAACAAAGTACGAAAGAAAATCTATACAATGAGGAGCAAATTTAAATAAACTTACGCGTATCGGAATCTTTCAAGAATGATTTAAAATATTTTCGTAGATTGCCATATTACAAAATAGGACAACCGAACCATAAATAAAGTAATAATTTATGACACGTTCTTACTGCAATACTGAAGCGCTTTTAATTTGTTAGTTACCTCGTATGGGGCCGAAAATGGATGTGCGCAAAGGAATAACATTATACTGGATAATTTAAAGTTTATAACTAATAAAGTTGATAATTAATTATACAATGATAAAGTGTTAATAATTTTAACAAATCAGCAATTATTTAAAAAAAAAAGAGAAAAGAAACAAGATTTGCTCGTTTTGCAATGATTTTCAACAGACATCAAATTATTATTACACCTGAAATTCAAAAAAATAGGCTCAAAGAGCAACGCCCTAAACACGCGAAATTCGAAAACCGAATGAAAAACGAAAGCAAAGGGAAAACGAAAGTAAGTTAATAGTAGTTACCAAGCGCTAAGGCTGCATTGAATATGATCACTATAACTTAGCACAATAAGGACAAAAAGAATAGAGAGAAAAAAGAAGAAAATTAAAAAGTTTTATTAACTGCACATAAGCTGCAAGTATATAGAACTCATAAAATAAGTTAAAAAATTAGAGAAGGATTTTATATATATATATATATACACACACACACACAGTGGAGGTAACTTCATTGCAGTATGTTTGTGAACAATCTGGCTGCAGCAGATACACACGCGTTTCCTACTAAAGAAGGGCATTTATTCTCGAGAAATGAACAAAATAATTAAAAGAAAAACAGTTGCTTGATTATTTTTTTAAAAATATATTATTAGAAACATTTATGGCCACAAATATCAAAATCATGGAATAAAAAAACGTCCCTTAAATTGATGTGCAGATTTATTGTTCTCCCATCAAGAATTTCGTAAAGTTAATAAACGGTCGGACTGAGAGGAAATGAATATTTTAGATACTTGCAGATGGGCACGTATTATAACAGGGAGGGCTAACCTGTTAATCTCATGACAGACGTAACAGGGTTTTGGGTCCCAGTGTTGACGCCACACTATATCGTCCATCCCCTCATCTCATGAAAGGTTTAAAGTGCCCGGCATTTACTCTAAAATAAGGCATACTTTAACAATTTAGAATTAACGACGTTTAATTAGAAGTGACATTCGCTGCCTTTTTGACCACGATAAGAAAATGAACATAACTATTAGGTTTTTAATAAAACATCATTGAAAAAAATTTATAGATTGCCATTTTTTAACATCCTGCAGTATCTTTAATCGTACTATTTTTAATGTGTGCAGAAAATCGTTATCATTTTTAGGATATATTATAACATTTTAAAGTAGTCACACACTATTGTAAATATTAGTGGATGATTTAACAATTTAGAATTTTGACTAAGCTTTATTGATTAGACTTTAACAATTTAGAGTGAACAGCGCTTACCTAGAAGTGACATTCGCTGACTTTTTGACCACGATAAGAAAATGAACATAACTATTTAATAAAACATCATTGAAAAAAATTTATCGAAGGCCATTTTTTTAGCATCCTGCAGCGTTTTTAATCATACTATTTTTAAAAAAATCGCAGAAAATCGTTATTATTTTTAGGAAATATAATAAAATTTTAAAGTAGTCACACACCATTGTAAATATTTGTAGATGATTTGATATAAAAGTTACCAACGAAAATTCTGTAACTCTTTCTACAAATAAATTTTTTGAATGATATACATTCTTGTTTTTCGATGGTAAAATGAAACACTTTTCTTTTACTCGTAATTCTGGGTGTAAGTATGTATCTCAATTCAATGAAAAAGCTCAAAATAAAGGACTTTCAGAAACTTGTAAAGAGTTACAAGTTTTAAAAAAATTTAGATAAAAAGGCAAAATTAACGTTAGAGAAAGTGAAACGGAGCATACTCTAGAAACCATCCGTGTCGTTTACATGTCGCTTATTTAATTGTAAGCAGCTACCCTAAAATATTTACTCATTCTAAATACTTACTTTCTCAGGGAGATTTTTAGGATTATGAATTATGTTAATACTTCAATGGATACGTACTCAAGATGTAGACATTTTTATTTTTATTTTAGGAGTAAACAAGTTTTTAGGATGTAAAAAAAATGTCTATTGGGACATTTCTTTTTTATAAAGAAACGTATCCATTAGTTATGTAACGTCATGTTCTTCCTGCTACTTCTGCCTTTGTCTTTTCCTAGATATGTAAAACAGTTAAAAAAATATTTGGTCTTAAGTTCCATAGCAAGTCAAGAAATTCATCCAAACATGATAGTCTATTTTGCCCACACACTGAATAAATTTTTAACGGCACTAATTTTATTAGTTTCCTCTGCTTTAAAATACAAATTAGAATTTTTCACATATTTTCCTATTTTTCTAACGATAAGGTAGATTAAAAGTCATTTCTTAGCGTATTGAGAACTCATATATCGAAGCGATCTGAATGGAAATAATTGAAAAATGCGTAACCAATTACGAGAGGTTGGAGAGCAACGAAAATTAGAACAGGGGTTATTTTATAATAAATAAATAATTTAAAACTTGCACAGAGTTAATATGATCAGGCACTTGTTTGAATAAATTATAGATAAACATTGTGAGAGGAACAGTATGCTACATTGAAGCAACACACTGAAATCTCTGTTGCTATCATTTTGACTGCAATAGTTGCTATTCGTTCTGATTATTATATATTGGAATTCTCGTTCTGATAATTTTCAATATTTTTCTTTTAAATATTTTTGCAAAATTCCCGAAAATCACTTAAACAGGTATATTTTCACGAATTAAGTCTTCTCAAAGTTTATTTTTCGGTCAAAATGACTGCTCCGGTCACTCTAATGTTAATTATAATACTAATTTGACGATTATAATACTAATTTGATTTAATGTTAATTATAATACTAATTTATGTTAATTATAATACTTATTGACTACTCACGACGCTGAACTGAAACAAAAATATTTTGGACGAAATCACTTAGCTTGAAAATCATCTTTCTATTTGATCTCTACGTAGACTAAAACGTTTGCTGTCATAGAAAGAGCGGTTCTACAAAATATTATATAAATAATGATAGCTTTTGACGAAATATTATTAGATAAAATAATATGGACATCAGCCTGGAAGCACGGAAAAAGTATTTTTTTTTTATTTTCTCATATATGTCTGAATTTTAAAAAAAATCCCTTCAACTGTCTTTAAAAAATTATCAGTTATCTTCTTGATAAAAACTTTATTTTTGCAGACAAAATTATAAAATATACTTCTAAATATAATGGTAATAATTCAGACTTAACTTTTTGACAATTAAAAAATGTGGGGAATATGCATATATAGTTTAGCTAATTTGTTTCTAATTTGTTTGAAATAAATATTTTGAAAGAAAGAAAAGAAAAGATTTATTTTATCAACTGGACTTTTAATTTATACAAACAAAAGGGTTATTTTTAACAACCTTTAACAAATTTTTTCAGTTATTAATTCTTTTGTTTAATGTAAAAGCTATAAAAAATATTTACTATTTAAAAATAATCATAGTAAATGTGCAAAAATATGAAAAAAGAGCTTTGCTTAATTTAAATAAGCTCGATTAGATTGATCATTTTTAGAGGGAAATCTTTTTTTTCCCCTTGCAGAAATTATATCATTGCTTTTATTAAAAAAGAGCTTGTTAAACCTTTCTTTATTTAGAGAAAATCATAAAGACGGTCAAACATTTATCTATTCAAATTTTTTTACTCAAATATTTTTTTTTATGCGAGAAAAGTTAATTTGGATGCAGCTCTAAAAAATAATTTGTTTCTGTGAATTATCATCACAAAATAAAAAAAACAACTGAATCAATTTTTATAGTGTTGCATTTACTTTTAAATTTGAATCATAAAGTAAGAGTATTAATTTTGTTTAAATGATAAAAACACTGAAGCAAATAATATTTGTGGTGTTTTTACAAATATTTGATCTCGCCTAATTCGAGTGTGGATATTTAAAATCTGAAATTAGTTTTGCTACAACATTTTTAGATGACATTTTTGTCTATTTTTTGTCAAACTGTACTAGTTAAAAAAAATTTCATATTACAGGGGGTCACCTAAATGTTTTTTCACGTACTTCTGATCAGGCTTAGTGGTGTATGACGATATTTTTGGGCAGGGTTCCTTTGCAATTTTAAGCATAATCATGCCCTCTAACTATTGTAGAATTTTTGTTACAACTTTATGCAACCCCCTTGTTATATACAGCGTTTTTAAACTTAACGTCTACATTTCGACAAAAAATGAGTTAAAAATGTAATTTAAAAAACTGTAGATTAGAGGGAGATACAGATTGCAAATTTGAAATCATCGAAGAGAAATAAATTCAAGATCGGTTAAAATAAATCTCACGCAATAGAATAAACAAAAAAAAATTTACCCGATGCATTCTCCTTTTTTTATAATAACAAGGTTTTCTTGTGAAATTTAATCTTCACTGATTTCAAATGATATAAATGAAAATACATGCATTTTCTCCTTAAAACCAAATGACATAAGTAATCCACAAAGAAAAAGTTAAATCTTTTCTTCATAAACATATTTTCAATTATGAAAATTCCACTATTATTTTCACGTGCGAAAAAATTTCATTTTGGAAAAATGCAATTAATTACTTCTCACAATTTTGTTTCTAGTAACTTAGTTATTTTTGCTACTTTTTTGCAAGTAATCGGACTTTTTTTATGACTTGTCTATTTCCGAGGTAATGACCGAAATAAAAGGTACTACTCCGAATTCTGATTTGTTCTGGAATTTGTTGTTAGCGTTCTTGTCATATCATTGGATGCAGAGCAATGGTTTCGCTTGAAGAAATTTCTGGAATCCTTATATGTTATTATCCTTGTTCTCCTTCCAACGGAACTTCGAAGATAACTAGAAAAATTTAGCTGAACTTCCTAAAAATCCCCAGCTATAATGCAGGATACAAGGCCTTTACTCAATATAAAGGGTAGTAGTAAAATAGGGTCACATTATGAGATTTAAAAGGTGTTTCGCTAAATTCTTATTTTGCAAAAACAAATTTATAGTTTAATTCAAAATAAATTTAAAATTCGGTAATAATCATAATTTTTTTAGTCAGATCAAGCAATAAAACTAAAATGTTTTTGACATTTAAAATGTACTTAAGATGTCTCGCGGAATATTTGAGTGATTTTTGAGTACCTACCATATAGTGCCATAGCTCAAAAATTCTGATATTTACATTGTGATGCCGTTATAGGCATTACGTATTTCCTAACATTAAAATTGCTTTAACATGACAAATTTAATTTTTCAATCTTCCTTAATTCTATTATAATTAAATTAAACCAATTAGTTATATTCTTATTTTATAAAAAGCGAAAATAAGTACTTTTATTGTTTTCTTAACAACAAATGTAACGGCTGACTTTTTAATTCAATATAAGTGACTCATTATTCTCAGTATCCATTAATTGCCTGTGGAACATCTGCTGCTGCACCCCAGAGCACAAGGTCAAGAAAACTGACATGGGCACAGTAGGCCTGGCCCTCTATGGGCTGTCGCGCCGCTGAGTTTAGTTTAAACTGTAGCTAGATTATTTTAAATTTAATAATAATATTGTGGAGTTGGCTTTGTTTTTGGCTAGATCATCTATCAATTACTCCCCAACTTAGGATTTCTTCCTTTACTTCTAAGCGTCCGTTAACAACTATTTATTAGTAATTTAAAATTTTTGGAGTTAGGACTGGGTGGCGTTTGAATGCCCGGAGTTTTTCGCTTGTTCGACTGATAATAATAAAGGAAATAGATGCCTCAAATAAGAAACTCTCTTCGTAACTTATGTATTATCATTCTAACGTAAAAGTCAAAAGATATAATTGCTGAAAAAAAACCCATTTGATGATTACTTCCTTTTTTTGTGTTAGCTTTTATACAATTCGGTAACGATTAAGCTCAATGTAATTAACGTTTGTTTGCTTAAAAAAATAATCACTGCATTAACTATTTCACTATGTCAAATAAAATTTTAAAAAAAAGTTATGGTGAGTCTATGTGCAATTTTTACTATATAAAGATAATAGTTGGACTTGAAATCATGGTTTCTTTAAAGTTTTCTTTGTATTCAACCTATTAACAGAAATTTAAATTATGAAAAGTCTACAACAATGAAAATTTGCATAAATAATGAAATTATGATCAAGCAATTTGAAATGCATTTTGCTTTGAAGTCTATTAAATTCATATTGTTTTTTTTTAAATCTCAATTTATGATTTTTATATTATTTTTATGCCCCTAAAAATTATTTAAGGAAAAGTAAAGAAAGTTAAAAAGATAAAAATCTAAATATTTAATTGCAATTGAAGGTAATATTTTTTGATACAGTAATAGGCTTTCTAAAACATAGGTTTTGCTGAATAAATATATATAACTAAATTTACTTATATAATTGAAAAGATTTAAATGTAATTTATTTTCAATTACGATATGAACATAAAGAGAATTTTAAAATTAAAAATTTATATATTGTATTATAGATAATGATTTCGTAGAAAATGGAATACTCGAGCAATGTGATAATAAAACACAGCATGTACTAAATGTGATCGAATTAAAATAAAGGTAAAAATAAAAGGTTGCAATATAGTTTTTACTATTAAATATGAACATAAGGAGCATTTTAAAATTAAAAATTGTGTATATTCTATTATAGAATGTTAATTTTGTTGAAAGTACAATATTGTATTAATGCGATTATATAACGTGCACTAAATGTAATCGAATTAAAAAAAAAAGTACTAAAAAACCATTTTTTTTAAAATTTTTGTTAAGTACATTTTGCGATAAATACAAAGAATAATCCTTAAAAAAATAGTGCATAATTTTTTTAAAGCTAAACAATAAAAAAATAATGAATTAGATCAAAATATTTTACTCTAACTCAAAGTAACTGGGATATATGCAAGCACAATCTTTCATTCCTTTTGTTCCTCATGTCCTTCATATTTTTCTTTACTGTTTCGTTATCTAAAAATATTTAAAAAATAAATAAATAAAGCCACCATTTTTAGCTGAAAGGCGTTAATAATGAAATTGCTGCGTTCGAGTAATTCTTTGGCTATTTTTTTCCATCAGTATAATGGACGCGGAGCATTAACATTGTTGAGCGATGGCAGAATTTATCGCTAACTTATTTTCAGTTCAGTTTTTTATTATCATTTTTTTTTGTCTTTGACTGATTGATGAGTTATGAGATTTAGAAATAATCTTCTTTTTTATTCACTTTGAATGACTAATCTCATGACTTAAATTTTTTTTAAAAAATTGAAGTTATAAAAAAAAGTAATATAATAATACATTAAATTTTAAAATATCTGAAACATTTTCACTGGACAAAAATTCACTGATTTAACTCCTAAGTCATTTTGATAACTAAACTGTTTGATTTTTTTAGTACATTAGTTTGAGAATTAATGTAATAACATAAAAAATATTAAAATATCTCGAGCATTTCTTTTGATGGGTTATAAATCTTTATTAATTTTATTTGTTTTACTTTCAATAACTTGACTTCCATTTTTTAAAATGAAGCAATATAAAAAAGTAAAACTCATACTGGAAATTTTAAAATATCTCAATTATTCATTTTAGTTAATGATTCATATAATTAATGATTTTAATTTTTAGCATTCAGTTTTATCAATTTTTAATAATAAAACCAAACTACGTTTCAGTATTTTTAATTTAATGGCATATGGCATCTGTATGATGGTTTTTATTAAAATTTTGAGTTGTTTATCAATCAGTATATACTGTATCAAATTCAGTATTTTCGTTCTATTATGTATTATTTTGAAGTGCAAATAACAACTTTCGATTTTCTAAATTTTTAACAAAAAAATTTTTGATTGTATATTTAAATTATGTTAATTTATTTCTAAAGAATGAGATTCATTTACTTTAAATTTGATTAAACACACACTGTTTTGGTGGACACCTGAACTAATGATGTGTGTCCAATGATTTTTAATAAGATATGAATAATTTTGTTTAGGGATTACATCTTTCGTAGTCTTATATTTCCTTGCTACAATATTTCTAGTAAGATAAAATTAATATTTTACTATTACAAATTATTAGTCAACGTTATTTATTTTGCTTTATTTATTATCGTAATTATTGCATAAGAGCATTTCTGTAATAAAAAATAAAATAAGTCTTCTTTTACAAAGTAAATCAGTGAATATCCTATGAAACATCATAAAAATTGAAAAAAAATTAATTTTTACTTAATAAAACACATAAAGTTGTTTTTTTTATCAAATATTTATTTAAAAATATCTAACCTATAGCGGAAATTTGAAGCACATTTAATCTATTAAATCAATTAAGTTATTTAAAATTTTGCAAAAAGAAAAAAATCCTTACTGTGAACATTTAAGGATGAACAAATTGACTTAATTTTACCTGAATATTATTTATTTAAACAGTAAGTGAACTGCCGTAAAATAATTCCACTTCTCAACCTTTAACATTTTAACTGAAAAAAAATTTGCTTATCATAAGAGCAAACGAAATCAAAATAATTTGTAAAGAGTTCCAAAGAGTTGAAGTCGTTAAATTTTGGCTATAATTTTATCACTTTCTTATTTAAATTTATTCTATCGTTAATATTCAGTTGTCTTTTTAAGTATTCATACCACTTTGCTAATTTTGATTGATAAAAAATATGGAGAAAAATAAAATATGCAAAAATAAATTACATTAACGATCTTTGATTCGAGTACTTTAACAGCAACATGTCTAATAATGTTTCAAGGGAAAGAAATCTGTAAATTTAAAATAACTATTGTTATTTGAGTAGGTATTTATAACTATTTCCATGTTTTTTGGTTCAATTACGTGTAAGAATAACAGCATTTTAAGAATAAATTCGATATTACTGCAGTTTTTCATTTAAAAATTAAAACAATTTAAATTTAAAAATGAACTTCACAAAAGAAAAATTAAGCAAAAGTTATAAAACAAATCAATGATTGTGATGATATTCTTTCTTAAATATATTTTGAAGTATAACACAAGCTTATTATCTAGCTCCTTTATTGCTGTATTATAATTAAAAAGGTATACAATATACTACAAAAAGTTATACAATATATATTACAAAATAATAAGGAATAATAATAAAGGAAGGAATATTTCATTTTAGGTAGGATTGCAAGAATGGTTGCTCATTAAAATTGATACAGTATATAGTACTAGGTTACCGCTACCGCATATATAAACAAGAAAAATTTCCAAATAGCATTAACTCATTTAAGACGAAAAATATGCAAGCTTATAATTTAGTACCTAATAATTATAAAGATTATAATTTCGTGTTCCCATGGCACACCTAAATACGCACAGCTAATAAAACTAGTCGACAAAACTAAGCAGAACTACCATTTACATTTTGCACAGCAAACTATTAATACTTAGTTAACCATGCATTTCCATGCCCTATTTGTAAGTCATCCTTATAAATTTTTAACATTTTGAAAGCAATACATTTTGCACACGTTATATATATATATATATATATATATATANACTACGAATTGTCAGTACAAAGTTAGGTCTACATAAATATAATTTTAATTATGTTCTATTTCATTATGTTTGTCACATATTGTATTGTAAGTTTTTAGGATTAATTTCAAAACAATAATTACATATTAAATTATGACATTGTTGTTCTTTTACTGAATATCATTTTGTAAGCTTTACTCTCTTTGTAAATTTTAAAATACAAGTAGCCAAAATAAACAGGCATGCCTAATACTGGTCGAGATAAGACCAAATATTTTACTCTACTTGTTGCAATTAAAAATTAAGATTAATTTTGATTGGACATTTATTATAAAGAGCATTCTGCATTTGTTCAGTTTTCATAGATATATATATATATATATATATATTAAAATAAAAATGATAAAAGAAAACCAGGGAAAAGGCATAAAAATTTATCATAGGAGAAGCAATATTATAGAAAAATGCTTTCAAAAAAATCCCATTTTTTAAAAAAAAAAGTGTAGTTAAACGAAATAAAAAAAAATTGTATAAACTCGTCATTATCTCACACTTGATTATATCCGAAGAAAGTGCTTTCTAATATTGCATTAATATTTATATAATATATATATAAACAATACCGAACAAAAGCGGAAACAAAACGAAAACAAAAGTAATTTAATAGTAGATAATATCAAGCGCTAAAGCTGCTTTAAATATGATCACTATAACATAGCACAATAAAAACAAAGATAAAAACGAAGAAAATTAATAAGTTTTAATAACTGCGCATAAGCTGCAAGTATATAGAACTCATAAAATAAGCTAAAATATTGAGAAAAAATGTAAAATAATAAAAAATAAGGACAAGAGAAGAAAATTTTTTTTATTTATTTTTTTTTTCAAAAATTATATTTTTTCAAAAAATATTTTTAGTAATTTTCTTTTCTTGACATTATTTTTTATTATTTTCCAATTTTTGTAAATATTTTAGCTTATTTAATGCTTTCTATATTCTTGCAGCTTATGCGCAGTTAATAAAACTTTATTAATTTTCCTCGTTTTTCTCTTTGTTTTTATTGTGCTATATATATAAATATATATATATAATAAATATAAAATAAAGAAGAAATAACTAAGATTAATGTTTAAATGTGACCTTTAAAAACTAAAGGTTCAATGGCCGACAAAGTTTGGAAAAGAGATAATAATATTAAAAATGTATTTCTTAACTAGAAGAAAAACCTCTGAATGAGAAAGAAAATAAAAGTGAGTGATGCGCAAACATCACATAAGTTCAAAAGAAAAATCATTTCAAGTCGTAAAATAAAGAAAATAAGTTAAGTTATATAAATGTAACTTTATAATAAAAAAATTTATTCTATAAAAGTATAAATATGTATGCTGTAGAAACAGCCGAAATCTTAAAAGCTTTTTCCATCATAAGCTTCGCTTGCTTTTGAAATTTCCCTTAACAAATTATTGGAATAAAAATAATAATTTATGTACACAAATCGGAAAAATGGAGTGTAAAACAAAATATTTACTTGGAATTTGACTGCTTGATAATTTTAATAAATGAAGTTTAGATTCAAAAATATAACTTTTACACACTTTTTCAGCAGAATTTAGAGTAAAAATGTCTACATGCTTTCGGATAAATTTGATTTTTATTCATTTACCGATATTGAATTGAACCGAATATTATGAATTGAACACATATTCTGTTGAAACAAAAGCATATACTAAAACTTAAGATTTTCTATGAATTTCTATTTATTAATTTTTTTAAGTATATGGTCTCACAGGGAATTTAAGAAATGTAAAAATATTCTTCGTGTGCTATTTCTGTAAATATATTATCAGAAACTATAGTTTTTAATATTATTATGTATCCAACTGAAGTTTTAGTGCTACTATTTGTAAGAAATTGTGTGAAACATATTTCACTAGAATGAGAACCTAAAATATAAGAAACAGTGTAAACGGCCATGTAGAAACAATGTAAAAAAATACAGAAAATGTTCTCATTTTGGTTTCAATTGGTTGTGAAATTTATAATAGATGTAGATTATTATTTATTAATTAATTATAAATTATATTTTAAAATTGATATATATTTTGTGTAACCCGTATTTATGTTATTCCCTTTCTAACATACGACTTATACATTTTTCGAGTGTTGTTCAGATTTAAAGATTATCTACATAATTCACGAATATTATTGATTCTTGACGTATCGCTAGGTGCGAACATTTCAGAATGCTATGAAAAAAATACTGCGCGTATATTAAAAGAAACGTTATTGCTCATTAATAGACGATTAAAAACAGTTATTGCACAAAAACTTTCAGAAATAGTGCATCATAAGCGTCTCTTGCATAAGTAAAAAAATTTTACAGTTAGGTCCGGTTCTTTTATCCTCTCTAAGGTCGCGATTCGTAACACTAGAACAGCAAGATTTTGGACTTACCCAAAACCGCCAATTTGGCTGAATTTGACTCCTAGGAGAAATTGATGTTTTTTTCCAAAGTAAAGGATTTTTTTAATGACGAATATTGTTTAAAATACAATATGTAAAATTTTTTAGAGATTTAATTTTCTTCGTTTTTGTTTTTTTTTGTTATTTTTTTAACGCAATTACAATACTACATTATAATGTAATGTTATCTCGCAGATTATTCCTTCACAAGAACGCATGTGAAACAAAAATAAATAAACGACATGAATGTAATTACTAGACAAACTACAAAACATACATAACGTATTTCAAAAATAACAAATGAAATGATGCCAAAAAAATATCAGAATTACCCTAACTGCGCTTCTAGTGTTAACTGAGAAGAAAGTATGGTCAAACCCACCGAAATTAGGTAACATTTACCATGTTTCGGTTCCTACTGGAACACCAAAATGCTCGGTAATTTTTACCGAAGCGCTTTGTTAATGATTTTGGTAAAATTAACAATCAAATACGGATTTATAATAGGTGACAAAATTTGGTAAATATGGAAAAATTTGATAATTTTATAATGGTATCTTAGAGCATGACATAAAGCAATTTATTCAGTTAAATTTACTTTTCAATTTCTTATTTTTTTACAGAATGTGTATAGTTTTGCCATATGAAAGGAGAAATTACTTATATTTTTGGTTTTTATAACCATAATTAGGGATTTTCTTTTTATCAGAAATGTCATTGAGTACGGAAATTTTACAGAATTTTTTTCTCAGTGTCAAATCTATGTTTTTTTCAATCAGTACTATATCTCTTTGATGGAAAGAGATATTACAAATCTATGGTCAAAATAAAAACTATATGCAAATAATTTTTTCACTAAACACCTGAGGGCTTATAAAAAGAAGCAGCTTTTAAATTTAGAAAGACAATCGAACGGAATGGTGCTAATTTAAATGTTTGAATAAATACAAAACTTAAGATTGTTGCAATTTTCTTTCAAAATTGGCTTGCAATTCCAAGGAAATGCAATAATTCTAAAACAGAATAATAATAAAACTTTATTTTCCTGGAATTGCAGTTCTTATCCGTACTGCTGGAGTTTTGAATTAAAACTTGAAACGAATACTAACTCAACAACTTTCTCTTTTTTGAATAAAAAATAAACCTTATTTTACTGCTTATTTAATTTTTTCCTTTTATTTTCCACCGAAACCTCCCGCTATAAAAACATTTGATTTAGAATACTGAATCACAACCAATCTAAGGGCATCATTATTTTTCTCCCATTACGAAAAATATCCTATCTCGCATTATTTGTTCTTACTTGAAGCGCTTAATCACCGCCCTTCAGCAAATTTCGGTTGAATACAATGTCTTATTTATTTATTTCCGTTTTTCCCACTAGCAATTAATGATCAGGAAATGTCCTACTTCAGTCGCTCCCGCGATTTGATTCTTTAATAAACGGGAAAGCATCGACGACTCTGTGTCTTGGTAAAAAAAAACAAGCTCCGCACATTTTTTTTTCGTACCCTCTTAACTTTTCTTGATATCATTTAAGGTTTTTGATACGGCTCCGTGAAACTTAATTCTGTTATTACGTAAACTATAATTACATAAACTTGAGTAAAAGGACAACGTGAATTTCTTTATTCTTAAGAGTGCGTTTTTTAGAAGTGCAAATTTTAAAGAGTAAGTTGATATTTTTTAAAGCTTTTTGTGAAGTGGTGTTTGAACTTTATACTGAAAATTGAAATGGTTTTTTTAATTGCAATTATGAATCAAAAGTATGATAAAAAAATATACTCTTCAAATTATTTCACTTATTTTAATAATGATATCTAATTAATCATCGGAATGCCCTATTTATTTATATTCGCTTTTTTCACTAATCAGATCAGGATCAGGAAATGTCCTATTTCAGTCGCTCCAGTGATTTTATTATTTAATAAATGGGAAAGCAGGGACGATTCAGTGTCTTTGATAAAACTAGCCCTGCTTTTTTTTCTTACCCTCTTAACTTTTCTTGACATAATTTAAATTTTTTGATACGGCTTCGTGAAACATAATTCTGTTATTACACAAACTATAATTACACAAACACCGTAAAGCAACAATGTAAAACACCATTGTATATCTGTTTATTCTTAAGAGTGTAATTTTTTTTTCACTTTTGAGAAACGTAATTTTTAAAGAGTAAATTGCTATTTTTTAAAGGGTTTTGAAGCAGCTTTTGTACTTTTTACTTCAACTTGAAATAGTTATTTTTATTCTTTTTTTTTTGAAATTAGGAATAAAATAGTATGATAAAAAATATACTGTTTAAGTTATTTACTTTGTTTTAATTACTAAATTAGAGAAAAATTATTTAAATCACTTTGAAGTCTGAATATAATACTTTCCTTGATTAAAAATAGGAAATGTCCTATTTGACTATTTTAAAAAACGAAAAAGCAACCATGAACAAGAAGCTTGAAACAAGAAACTTGATCTAAGTTTTATTCGAACACGTTTGACTTTCTTGATATGGGTCATTCTCACGAAAACTGTCATTTTTCAGTTCATAAAATCCCAAAAAAGTAAAGTGAATAAAAAGCTCTGAAACTTTTTATATTAATAGAAATATGTAATGACATTATAAAGAAAGTATATATCCTATAAATTATACTTAATATTTAAATTAATTAATTTTTTAAATAATTAATTTATAATTAATTAATTTATAATAATTAATAATTAATTAATTAATTTAATAAATAAATTAATTAATTTAATAAATTAATTTATTAATTTTTTAATTTATTTTTCAAATTAATTAATAAGTAAATTAATTATTTTCACTATTTAAAAAGTGAGGGAATGACACTAATAGTGAGGGAATGATATTTTATTTTAATACATGTTTTTATCTAAGTTACATCTACCTAAAGTTTGAAAATGATAACATACTAAGTATATCTAATATTTATTATAATTTAGTCTTATATATTTAATAGTTTTTACAGGTTTGGGAAATAAAATTGGCTGGCACGATTGAACAAAAAAAAATTTGATAATATACTCATCTTGAATCATTCCCTCACTTCAGCGTCATTCCCTCACTTTATACACTAGTGAGGGAATGACGAATTCAATAAAATTTAAAAATAACAGTTAGGCCTAATTAATTTCTGAAGTCAATCACATACAATTATATTCATACAAGAAAGCAACATATAATTATCCACTTTCTCGATGAAGTTGTATTTTATTTTACTCTAAAAAATGACATGAGGGAATGACAAATGTAAAAAATTTTACCTGGTTTGATTCATTCAAATTTATTCCACAGCAAAGCTTCTTTAAGTTGAAGATGGAAACATACTGCAATTTTGTTCTATGATGCCAGTTGTTAACTTCTGAAGTTTTTATTAAAATATTTTTATTCTAAGAAGATTGCAGGTGATAAGAACATTGTTGTGAGGGAATGACGCGAAACACTGGGGACAAAGTTTAAAATAGTGCTGTGTTAATATTTTTATCAGAAATTAAATTTAAAATTGATTTTCTGAATTCTATATTTCAGTATTCTGAAATAAAAAACACGATTTTGTAAAAAAAAAATTTGTATTTCAGAAACAATTTTTTTCTTTTTTTAAATCAGCAGTGGGGACAAGTGAGGGAATGACATATTGGTATATTTTAATTACCTAAAATAAATAAAAAATAAAAATTGATAATTTTATTTTTATTCTTTTGTTAGCTTGCATTCTGAAGGACACTTTCCCTGAATTTTTTTTTTTCGTAAGCTGTAAAACAAGCATAAAATATACTGGGGACATGAAAATGACTGTTTTTGTGAGAATGACCCATATACTTTATGGGTTTTATGTGGAACCAAGAAACTTAATTCTGATATTAGCGAGACAAAAATTACATAAACTCAGGTGAAAGAACAAAAACGGGAATCTCTTTATTCTAAGAATTGCTTTTTTGTTTCATATTGAGATTTGTAGTTTTTAAATTATGTATTTAAAAATATTTTTCGAAGCGGTTTTAAATGTTTTTTTAAATCTCTGATATGCATTCAACTATTAAAAAGTATGATTAACTATAACTATCCTGGTTTCGCGATGGCTTAGCGATTAAGGCACTGAGCAGCAATTAACTTGGGTTTGATTCCCAATGAGGACTTGAAGACCACCCAATTTCAGATCAATGGGCTCCAGTTGAAATCACGGTGGCCCAGTGCATAGAGTTTTCGCTTCCTTATTAGGACAGCAAGGTTCGAATCCCAGAGGTGGCTGGTTGATACGAATTCTGCTCTCCACTCACACCTGTAGTAGTGCTGACGTAAAATATCCTTTGAGGTAGGGGTTTGAATACATTTGATGTTGGTTTAAGCACGGGTGGTTTTCCTCTTTATCTAATGCAAATGCGGGTTAGTTCCATCAAGAAAGTCCTCCATAAAGGCTAGTTTGTCTAAATACTTGATCTAGGAGTTCCCTTGTCATCTAGGTTGGGTACAAAATTGCTTGGAATGAACATGAGTTAAGCATTGATAGTCGTAAACTCAGAATTGTGACGGCTGCTCAACGTCGGTTATAATATTAAATGGATAACCATATTGGTACTATGCTAAATATATTTTTAGTGGAGTTATATGCATGATGTTTTTAGAGAAAAAAAAACTACGTAGTAAATACCATTAATATTTATGCAATAAAATGAAACCTGTAATCCCACCATTTTAGCTTTTATCTTCTACATAAATAAGTGTTCATAATTGTCGATTTTTTTAATGGTAATTCAATGAACAAGGTACATATTCAAAACATAAAAATTATGGCAAAAAAAATTATTTATTTTTTGTTCCTAAATATTATTGAAGTATCTTTATTAAAAATATGAAATAGTACCGTTCTTATTTTGCTTGCTGTCTATTGTCTCTTGTTCCTATCGCAGATAAAGTTAAGTTTCAGAGAAAAAAATAAATAAATCGTCTATCAGTTATCTTTGCCAGCAGCATCCAACATTCTACTCCAAGCAGCTCTTTTGCTCGTATTACTTTTTTTTTCAAAGCTCAGCACTACACCAATCACAGGAAGACAAAAACATGAATAATAAAGTAGACACGTTTGCACCACCCCGTGAATTTATATCCTCTGTCTATATATCCTCTTATCTCATTTTTTTCTCACTTCTTTCCCCCTCTACAACAGTGGATTGATCTGGGATTTGAGACTCCTACTTTGCAATACGTTTTTCAATCTGCATCTCGGAACTGGATAGTCCCCGCTGTACAACAGCTTTCTGCACCTCTTCTATTCATGGTATTACAGATCTTTTTTTTTTTTTTTTGGTCCCATCTTGTTTAGGGGATACTGTGCCGGGATGTTATTGTTGTTATTTTTTCGCCTTCGTTTGTGTTATTATGCCGATGTTCTTTTTCTCTTTATTTTGAATCTCTTTCACCGTGCTCTAAAGGTTACTTTTATTATATCTCCCAATTTTTTTTCTATTTCCCGCGTGCTACGGGCCACGTAAGAGGAGCATCGATAGGGTAAAAAAAAACTGTTTTGCGTCTAACAAGTAATTTTGATATATATATATATAGCCAGTTGTTAACTTCTGAAGTTTTTATTAAAATATTTCTATTCTAAGAAGATTGC